>NC_084597.1:6389487-6662201 GCF_033807715.1 Cololabis saira | reverse complement strand
CTGATTTATGGTTCAGCGTTACACCAACGCAGAGCTTACGGCGTAGGGTACGCGGCGACGCGCTCCATACGGCGTACCCTACGCCGTACGGAGCGCGTCGATTTAACACAGAACCATAAATCATGCTTCAGAAGAGCTCCTGACACAGCTGCAGCTCGTCAGCTCATCTATGGAGAAGTTAAAGAGCATCTACCGCTAGATTCTCCTTTCATCAAGGCAGGGAAGAGTATCAGGCCAGAATAGATGAATGTCATCAGCAGTGACTAAGGGTGCTTTCACACCTGTACCGTTTCAAGCAGTTGTTCCGATACAGGGAACGTTTCCCCCTAAAGATCGGAACGTTTGGTATATGTGAACACAGCAATCGCGCCCTGAAACGGTACAAAACAAGCGTTCCGAGATCGCCTAGGAGAGGTGGTCTCGGCCCGATTCCAATCGAGACCTGAAACGGTTCATTTTTTTTATTTGGAGTGAGAACATGATCCACACAGCAACCGATACAACTCCATTCATTGTGTATGTGCTGCCGCGGCGCAAGGAGAGGAGTCGGTGCAGCCTCCACCACCTTCTCTCCTATTGGACGTGCGAGATGTCTTCCCACTTCCCAGCACGGCACAAATTAAACATTGTTTGAACAATGTTCAATTCTGGCAGGGTTTGCGCAGCCCAAACCCGGCTGCAGCAGGCGGCCTCTCGTCCGCTGCCGGGCTCCGCTCTGCGCCGATAGCACATAAATGAAGGGTTAAAGGCTGATTTATGGTTCCGCGTTAAATCGACGCAGAGATTACGTCGTACTCTATGCCGTAGGTTCTGCGTTGGTGTAACGCGGAACCATAAATCAGCCTAAAGCCAACGGCTGTGGTCTGCGCTGCGCTGAAAGGGGCGTGTTGTTTATCCCGGGGTGCGGAAGAGGAAACTCCTTCCGCGTTCATTTGACCAATCAGAGAGCAGCTGGTTAGCGCATAGAATTTGTTATCAGCTTTGAAACGGTACAGACGTTGGCCTTGTGAACACAAACCCCACGAACGAGAAACGGAACAACTGTATCGATTCAGCCCCTGAATCGGAACAAAACAAACGGGCCACAGGTGTGAAAGCACCCTAAGTCTGTAGTGTTGAACATGTTACTGGACATTCTTGTGTAATTGCCACAAAATAATTAGTTGTATTTAGTTAATTTCTACAGAATAATATTTATTTTATTATTATTATTTTATATTAAATACATATTTTATATTACAAATAATTTTGTGGGGACCCCCTGGCACCATCAAGGAGCCCAAGGCTGGGCGTCTTAAAACCTCACTTATATTTTTTTGTTCAAAGATATAAAACAAAGTTGATACTAAAATTGTTTGTTCTCCTTTTTTCCAAATGAGAATCGATAAAGAATCGAATCGTTAAGCAGAATCGAAAATGGAATCGGAATCGGAAAAATCTTATCAATTCCCATCCCTAACTGTCACTATTCATCAGTGCTGAGAATTTTTGATTGTTAAATTTGCTTCGACTAAATTACACCAAACCTTTTTCTGATGACAAATACTCATAACTATATTTTTTTACCGACCAAGTTTCTCCGACATGATTCTACCAGGTTTAAATAATACATTAGACAGTTCTTAACCCAGTGTGAGTAGTTTCAGCAATCTCTTTAGATGTTGTTGTTGCTTGATGCAGACCAAGCATTTGACCTTACTAGGGTAAGACATGTCCTCATGTCCCACGTCTGTTCTGACCTTTTTTGTCCATATATAACTGCCTCACTTGGTGTATGTTTGTGTGTGTGATTGTGTGTGTGCACGCATGTCAGCCTGTGTGTTTGTGTGTGTGATTGTGTGTGTGCATGCATGTCAGCCTGTGTGTTTGTGTGTGTGATTGTGTGTGTGCACGCATGTCAGCCTGTGTGTTTGTGTGTGTGATTGTGTGTGTGCATGCATGTCAGCCTGTGTGTTTGTGTGTACACCTTCATGCTCGGTGCACCCTTGCATGTGTGTGTGTTTGTAAAGGGCGTGTGTTTATGTATCTATGATTTCCCTCAGACTGTGATGAGTCACTGCTGATGGTATGCGATACAGGGCACGAGTCGTTCATCATATTCTTAAACAATAGCCAGGCACTTTCTAGGTATTGCTGAGCCTTTTCAAGGGAAACCTTGAGGGGATTAAAACCTGCTCAGACTGGTGTGTTCACTTCATGTTCCATGCTTTTTAAAGCAAACATTATCCGTGAAGAAGCATCAACGTAAAGACGGAGCATTCCTGCAGAGATATGGATCAGGAGTGGGTTTTCAGTAGCAGAATTTCGTTTCAAATTACCGGCACGAAGCCAGAAAAGTTGTTTTGTTTTTCCAGATGAAACTTTCAGGACAAAAAAATGGGTTCTTCTTTAATATAAATAGAAAGATTGATAGTGGTGTGTAGGAAAAGTTGAAGCCTTGGGAGTAGAATAAACAAAAACATGGAAACTAAGAACTTTTCACGTTTTCTATTGTTTATGTATACTAGGATTTAGGAAGGATGCTGTACATTTTTAATCCCAATAAACCCTATAAAGCTCATAACCACAAACTAATGTTTTTCTTTCTTAAAAGTCGATAAACCAGGATCTTTACCTGGTGTCTGTTTCTATGAGTGGCTTAGGCCTAACTGTTATACTTTGTTGTAGTGAAATAGGAATGGGTGATATTTTACCGTTCACGATAAACCGTCAAAAAAATTCCCCACGGTAAGAATTTGTCATATAGCGGTAAAAATGATAAATTGATGACGTTTTTGTGTAAAACTGATTGAAGGAACGAAGGAAGGAAGGAAATGAGCCTGAAAGAAAGAAAGAAAGAAAGAAAGAAAGAAAGAAAGAAAGAAAGAAAGAAAGAAAGAAAGAAAGAAAGAAAGAAAGAAAGAAAGAAGGAAAGAAAGAAAGAAAGAAAGAAAGAAAGAAAGAAAGAAAGAAAGAAAGAAAGAAAGAAAGAAAGAAAGAAAGAAAGAAAGAAAGAAAGAAAGAAAGAAAGAAAGAAAGAAAGAAAGAAAGAAAGAAAGAAAGAAAGAATTGAGCCAGAAAGAAAGAAAGAAAGAAAGAAAGAAAGAAAGAAAGAAACAAAGAAACAAAGAAACAAAGAAACAAAGAAACAAAGAAACAAAGAAAGAAGGATCAATTCCCGTTGATGACGTGTTAATTGGTTTTTATTAATTCAATGTAATTGGTGTAGTTTAGTAGTATTTAGTATCTTTTAGAGCAGTGTTTTGGCTCCAAAGACTGAATGTGGTGATAGATTTATAGTTACAAAGATGGAGTTGAATTGGTATTTTTTTTATCGTCATTTTTATCGTTATCGGGATAAATGCCAGAAATTATCGTGATACATTTTTTAGTCCATACCGCCCATCCCTAGTGTGAAATGAATAACATTTAAGACTGTAGAGTAAGAAATCATCAGCAGAAATATCATATGTTGTGTTATTGTGGAGTGATCTCTTATAAACAGTTGAAAAGGTGCAAGTGGTGTAAAAGGAAATTCACAGGAGTCGTAAACATGAAACTTAACTGAGATACTTTTTCATCACATTTTTTTGTTTTCAGTCATGTGCTAATTACTTTCAGTTCTTGACACTTTTACGCCGACTGTTTGCTTAAGTTTAGACATAACAGCTACTTGGTTAGGTTTTGGTTTATGAGCACAATCTTCAGTTAAGGTTTAGGCGCTAAAACAACTCGATTTGATGTTGGAACCAAAACCAATTGGTAAATTATAGGGGGCGATATATTGCATGGATAATAGGCCTGTGTGGAAAAAAATCGATTTCTCAATTCTAAATCGATTCTCATATTAATTCCTAAAAATCGATTCATATGTCTAAAGATCGATTTACTTTTTTAATTTATTTATTTATTTTTTTTTTTTTTCTTTTATTTATTTATGTTTTTTTTTTTTCATCATTACATTACAACTTTTGGTTATTTTTTGTTATCCCCAAAAAAGGAATGTTTTGTTGGACATGAGAATAACTGGTGCCATGTTTTTGCCTTTAAATATGTTTAAAGGTATGAAAACATTAAAGTGTTAGGTTATAATTGCATAAATTGTTTATATTTCATTACTTTATATACTGTCTTGGGGTTACATTTGCAAAAAATGCTAAAAACCAAATGCTCAAAAATTAAAAACCAAAATAGACCAAAAATGGAACAAATAAAAACAGAATGTGGGAAAAAATAAAACCGATTTCATCCGTCTCTGTTTCCTCCCTGGATCTGTTTGGTAATTCTGCCCCACGATGTTTCTGAAAGCAGTTCTATCAGCATTCTGGGAGCTGATTGGTCCTTACAGCATCATTAGCTGCAGATACTTAATGTTGAATCTCAATATAATACTAGTAGTAATATGTTGCAGAACTACAGTCATATAATTCATGCAACAGCTGAAAAAACAGTTTTAATAACACTAACCCAAATCAATATCGGAATCGAATCGAATCGGATCAAATCAAATCTTGATAATCGATTCTGAATCTTAAGAATCGGAATCGAATCGATTCTTTACATTTGAATCGATCCCCAGCCCTAATGGATAAATGTCAATACTTCATTTAATCAGTTAAAGAAGTCAGTCAGGCACACTGAAATTCCTGTTTTCCTGAGTTTATTTGGCATGTTATGAAAATTAAGTTTTGACATAATATTAGCAGAGTATTGTCAGGGTGGGATCAGCTCTTCTTTGCAGTTTAATTGTATTATTAATCCTTTGTAATATAAATGTTCTCAGGACTAATTTAGCTGCTAACTGAAGCAGAGCTGCTACTACTGTATACCAGAGACTGATGTCTGCCCATTGCAATTACAGGGATTAAAAGTTGGGTGGAAGTAGGTCTGGGCAGTTAAGCGAAAATTAATCAAAACTGACATTAAGAACTTATAACCGATGTAACCTTGCCGTTATCCTCTGTTACTTGTCCCGGTGTGTCTTCACGTACTGCTCCCTTAAAGGGACTATACTACTGCACGTGTGCGCAGGAAGCAGCACGGAGGAGAACTCACAGATAACAGCTCGTACCAAAGAAAAAGGACCTAGTTGTTTTTTTGGACATATTTTGGCTATTTCTGAAAGCGACACAAAACTTTTGTTCAATTCAAATGCAAACACTGCAGAGAAACAGTTTCAGCGACCAAAGGTTGACGCCGACAAACAGTTTCAACACCTGCAGCACGATCACATCAGCGAATATGATGAGGGAGGCGCTGTAGTTCACTTAGGGCTGGGCGATATGGACCAAAAGTTATATCTGGATATTTTCTAGCTGAATGGCGATACTCGATATATATCGATATTTTTTCTGTGCCATAATTGGGGTTTCCCCCAAAGCATTATAGGATAGCATCTCTGTTAGCATCTCTGTTAGCTTCATTTTTTTCAGTCAGTTTTAATACAAAGCCTCGTGCCAAATGTCACACAGGTTCCTTTATTAACAGAGGTCTGCACAATATCAAAATGTATAAAACAAATGAAATAAAAATAAACTGCCTGCATATATAGAATAAAAATGCTTCTTGAATAAATTAAAACAAATATTCCTTTCCTGCATAACAATTAAATTAAAATACACTGCAATTAATACAATGTAGACAGTAACAGGCAGACTTTTCCACTGAGGTTGACAGTTGTGCAAATAACAAAACATTTGTGCAAATCTCATTCAAGTCAATTTGTCACAAAATAAGCTATATCAAAATCATTAAAAAAATAAAATTAATAAATATATATTTTTTTAATTGATATAAACAATATTGTCAGTTCATTGTCAAGTTCACTACACAGCCGTTTCTGCATTTTGTAGCGTCGCCCGAATATGTAGTGAGAATTTTACTTTTTTTTTTTTTTCTTTTTAAACTTACTAACAGTCTTTTTACATTAGAACTAGGATTAACTTTTTTGTAAGATGTTTTCGTATTTCCTCTCACATATATTAGAATCATAAAGCTGTTTAATCTCTCGTTATGAAAAAAAAAAACAGTCCAGTTTTAGTTGTTGAGTATATTTCATCCGAACCAATCACACTTCAGCAGGACAACGACATTAATATTGGTTGTAGATTGGTTAATATCAGCTTTCTATCATGTCACGTGACACTTGAAGAAGTTCTGAGGACTAGGGATGGGCGGTATGGACTAAAAAATTGATCACGATAATTTCTGGCATTTATCCCCATAACGATAAAAAAAATACCAATACAAAAACGTCATCAACGGGAATTTATATTTCTTTCTTTCTTTCTTTCTTTCTTTCTTTCTTTCTTTCTTTCTTTCTTTCTTTCTTTCTTTCTTTCTTTCTTTCTTTCTTTCTTTCTTTCTTTCTTTCTTTCTTTCTTTCTTTCTTTCTTTCTTTCTTTCTTTCTTTCAGGCTCATATCTTTCGTAAGATCTTCATTACATCCATTTAAGATCTTACTACAAAAACGAAATTATTTATTTCATTCTGCAACACAATAAAAAAGCCCCAAATACAATAATCCCATCTCCCTTGTGACATCACAGCCCCACAGTTCAGATGTCCGTTCAGACCTTCAATCAGGGCCCCCCACCCCCAACCAGGAAGTCCTTTATTTTGTACCATTTATCTGATTAGTACAGTGGTAACGGGCTGCCGCACCGTTACAGGCGGGTTAGTGGATGTGCATGAGTAACAAAGAAGTCGTGCCGTTTTCAGTGAGAGTGGCTGAAGAAGTTTGAGTGTCTTCCTTCTGAGGCCCCGTTTACACGGAGCAAAAACGGTGGTGTTTTCATGCGTTTTGGCCGTTCGTTTACACGAAAACGAAGCTCAAAGTCACCAAAAACGATCATTTCTGAAAACTCCGGCCAAAGTGGAGATTTTCAAAAACTTTTCACGTTTGCTTGTAAACGGAGGGAAACAGATTCAGGCTACAGAACGTCACATTATGCAACAGAAACGTCACCAGCAGTGGCGTCAATTCAGTCAAAGCTAAGGTATGACAAGGTTACGAGTCACATTAACTAGAGTATCAATCAACACGTCCAGCAAATCCTCATCACAGAAGTTTATGTAGCTAATCTGTGTGGTCAAGAAAATAGGAACTTTTTCAAATGCAGTCTCGCTCACTGCAAAAACTCAAAATCTAACCAGGAATATTTGTCTTATTTCTAGTTAAAATGTCTCATTTTTAGTCAAAAAATCTCATTACACTTAAAACAAGAGTCATTACCAGAAAAATAACTTGTTATTTGACCATTCTCACCTGTTTCAAGTACATTTTCACTTGAAATAAGTATAAAAATCTGCCAGTGGAACAAGATTTATCTTTTCATTACAAGAAAAAAAGTCAAATTAGACATTTGAACTAGAAATAAGACAAATATTCTTGTTAAGATTTTGAGTTTTTGCAGTGTATAATAACTAGTGAAATCGATCATGTTCTGATTTGCATTTGTAGTTATTCTATATGTATTAAGTAATAGAATAATCAATACAAATAGACACAGAGTAATTCCATAAATGTATTTAAAAAAACAAACATTTACATTTAACCCCTGAAGCCAAGGTGTGGCGGCTGCCGTACCTTCATACCCAATTGATGCCCCTGGTCACCAGCATCATGTGTGCGACCTGTGTTTACAATTTGTTTGGCCACCGTCAATATTTTCTTGTATTTTACCTGTTTTATATTCTAAAGTCACACTTAAAAGTAACTCCACTTCTCTGTCACTCCAAACGAAAGACTCTCGTTCCATCTTGGAAGTAACTGGCAGGCAAGGCTGATTTATGGTTCCGCGTTACACCAACGCAGAGCTACGGCGCAGGCTACGCAGCGACGCCCACCGTACGTAGGCTACGCCGTCGATTTAACGCGGAACCATATTATTCAGGCTTCACACGTGTCATTTGTTGACGGTTTTTTCCAGGATTCTGATTGGCTAGCATGACTTTACGCTTCTCGTTACACTGCCCCCTGCAGGTTTGGATGCTCATAGCAACCATAACAGTGTGTTTATCCGGGTTCGTTTTTCTGCCCCAGTCCGTTTTTGGAAAATGTGTAAACGTGGCCTGAAATTGATGGCATAAACTGTCGGGATGGATGTTACTGGTACCGGTATGCTGGTTTTAGGTCGTATTTAACCCACTTTGAGAGTGAGGGCCTAACAAGGCATGTAGAGAGCAGCAAAAGTTTAAAAAAAAAATGCCATAAATGTCTGTAAAGGAATGTGATGCAGGCTAGAAGTTCCCTTAGCAGAGCTGAAAGTGAAGTTCAGCAGTTGAGATCAACATGACATACACAAATGGCAAGTAATGTGACCTGTGAGCAAACGGTTGCAAAGGTTTCATCAGACCAGTAAATCTCTTTCAACATCAACTGACAGACCAACCTGTCTGCCGACACATGTGGCAGACATAATGTATGTTTCCACCCTGACTGATGGACTCCCAAAGCAGGTTTAGAGCCACTGAAAAAATACTTACTGGTCTCCATAAATCAGAAACATGTGACGGCCAGGGGAAAGATCAGATAAAAGTATGGTCGGGTGAAAATATATACCGTATTTTCTGGACTATAAGCCGCTACTTTTTTCATTGGTTTTGAACCGTGCGGTTTATACAAAGGTGCGGCTATTCTGTGGTTTTTCTTCCACCACTAGGGGGCGCTCTAACCAGAATTAGAATCAAAACTAAGACTAAATAAATGCAAAGAAGAATACGCGGCTACTTCTTTAGCAGATAGAAGTAGGTAGACGCAGATTCCAAACAGATAAATAAATAGCGGTTATTTTCTCTTGGTTCTGTCCCGTTTTAATCAGCAAAGTTGCTGCCGTGTTATCTAACAACATAAATATCTGCAGCTTGCATATCTTTTTTTTTTTAAATAAAGCGGATGCGGCTTGTATGCAGGTGCAGCTTATAGTCCAGAAAATATGGTATATATATGTATCCTGGTAAATACTCACATAAATATCGAAGTTTCCAAACCAAGTAGCATGGAAGTAGCATTGCATTAATTAGTAGCATAGGCCGGGGGTCCCCAACCTTTTCTGTACCGCGGACCAGTTTAATGTCTCACAATTTTCACATCTAAAAGGTGTAGCTGAAACTAAATAAAATGACAAGATCGGCATTAAAAACTGTGGGTTTTTCTCTATAATAATAATAATAATAATAATAATAATAATAATAATAATAATAATTATTATTATTATTATTATTATTATTATTATTATTATTATTATTATTATTATTATTATAATAATAATGATAATAATAATAATAATAAAACGTCATTTTCGAAAAAATTAAATAAAAATGGAAATTGTAAATTACCTTTAATATGAGTATTTCTATCAATGTGTTTTTATGTTTGTTTTCTCATTAACGTTATTTAAAGCCAGGCTTTTATTTTATTTGTCATATATTAAGGAGACCGATATTTAGTGGTTTTATTTTGAAGGCGTCTCACCGAGACCTTGTAAACATCCGGCGCTTCTGAGTTTAACGGTTAAAGTTTAACGGGGGTAGAAAGTGTGTCTGAAAGACTAAACTAGTGTCAGGAATGCTAAAGTGCTAAAGTGGAGCCTAGCTGACACAAAAAGCACCTGCTGATAAGGATTTGTTTTATTTGCAAATTTTATACCGTATTTATATCCAGCTTGTGATTGGTTGCCATGGTTACTCATGTATTGCAGTTAACGGTAGCCGAGCGAGCAGCTGTGTCGCTCTGTATTTAAGATGAAACTTATATGAATGTGGAAAGACTAAGTCTGTTTTATTTTATTTTATTCCTTTATAGCTCTTATGGTGTGCTTTAGACCTGTGTTGAAAAAATTGATTCTCCGATTTTAAATCGATTCTCATATTAATTCCTAAAAATCGATTCATATGTCTAAAGATCGATTTTTATTTTTTTATTTATTTATTTTTATTTTTTATTTTTTTTCATCATTACATTACAACTTTTGGTACTTTTTTGTTTATGCCCAAAAAAGGAATGTTTTGTTGGACACGAGAATAACTGGTGCCATGTTTTTGCCTTTAAATATGTTTAAAGGTATGAAAACATTAAAGTTTTCAGTTATAATTGCATACATTGTCTATATTTCTTTGCTTTATTATACCGTCTTGGGGTTACATTTGCATAAATGTTAAAAACCAAATTCTCATAAATGGGGAAAAAATACTTGCTGTTTAATCTCAATATAATACTAGTATTAATATGTTGCAGAACTACAGTCATATAATTCATGCAACAGCTGAAAAAACAGTTTTATTAACAGTAACCCAAATCAATATCGGATCGAATCGAATCAGATCGAATCGGATCGTGATAATCGATTCTGAATCTTAAGAATCGGAATCGAATCGATTCTTGATATTTGAATCGATCCCCAGTCCTAGTGTGTTTGCAGTGTATTTACATCCAAGGAATAAAAAACATTGTGAACCATCAGTTTGAGAGTCAACCACTGGCATAGACTATATATAACAATGGACGAACCATTCGGTCATGTGACCCACTGATGGGCCACGCCCATCACAGGGACACGCCCACCACATGTCAATCAAAGTTAGCTTTGCTCCCAGCTCCTTCAGCCCAAATATCTGCAGAAGTGCCGTGAGAAATCAAAAACTGTCGCGTTTAGCCGATGCTGGGTTAACACTAACGGGCGGTTTGCCTCACGAAGTGTGGTAGCGCCAAGATTACGGATAACGGCCAGCAATTGGCTAAGCCGACTGCCAATATTAGAAAGACATTTATTGGTTTATATAAACCAGGGGTCGGCAACCCGCGGCTCTAGAGCCGCATGCGGCTCTTTAGCGCCGCCCTGGTGGCTCCTGGAGCTTTTTCAGAAATGTTTCACCTTTTTTTTCCTTTTTTTTTTTTTTTTTCCTTTTTTTCTTCTTTTTTTCTCTTTTTTTCTCTTTTTTATTTTTTCTCTTTTTTTCTCAAAATTCGGACTTTTTTCTCAAAATTCTGACCTTTTTTCTCAACATTTCGACTTTTTTCTCGATATTCTGACTTTTTTCTCAAAATTCTGACTTTTTTTCTCGACATTTCAACTTTTTTCTCGACATTTCGACTTTTTTCCCAAGATGCATAATGAAAAAAAACCTCTTCCCCCAGTTATAACCAATATAGAAACATGCAGCATGTGTTGCCTTCATTCTAAGGCTTATACAAGACTTGTCATTTTTTGCGGCTCCAGACATATTAGTTTTTTGTATTTTTGGTCCAATATGGCTCTAAAACATTTTGGGTTGCCGACCCCTGATATAAACTCTCTTTATTAATTCCCCCTCTGAGTTGTCATGGGTGTGAAATCTAACGACTGAGACTTAAACCAGGCGTTAAATATGTTTATTTCTGCTGGAAAATTGGACATTTCACAGGGAGGTCAATGGAGATTGACTGGTTTTTGGAACCAGCCCCTGGTGGCCAGTTGGAAACTGCAACTAACCTTTCTTTCGCATGACGCTCAAAACGCTACAAAAGTTTGTTACATAACAATTATTCGGTATCTTACTGAATGCATATGTTGTTCTTCTATTTTAATTAGAGTTTATTAGATTTAATCGTTTAAATATTCAGCTGTTAACAATATTTCTATTACATATACTCTTGGTTTAACTTTTTGTCAAGTTATTTACATTTTTTTGCTGGTGTTAGTGCTTGTATGTTAAAAAAAACCTCCAAAGTTTTAAGTTCAAGCTCTGAACCACACATACATGTTTACAAAATCTGAACACAATCTAGCAGGTTTGAATGTTTCGTTCCTGCCGGCTGACATGCAAATGTTTTGACGTCCCTCTCATGTGGCATTTTTTCACGGAGCGCTTGTAACAAATCGTCTAATGTATCAAAAGAAGAGACGTTTTGGCCGTCCTCGGCGAGGGAACACTGTGTGCTTGTGTGTCTCTTTCTTTCTTTCTTTCTTTCTTTTGCAGCAAATAAATTGTATTTCACCAGTGGGCTGAAGTACAGGCAGAGATAATGATGTGGCACTGAATCCAAGTTTTTCCAAAGTATAAAATCTATTTTACACCTTTTTTGTAATTTCCCAGCAGAAAGATATCAGCAGTTCACGCTCACGCTGAAAACACACAGTTAGATGGGTGGAAAAGAAAAGTAGGAAAGGAGCAGAATGAGTGAAAGAGAGGATCAGTGAAATGAATTTTGGCTGCTTAGGCTTTGCTATGTGCTTTTCAGGAAGTCTTCCAAGAATTTAGACAATGAACAGTAAACATGGCATGTTCCTAGAACAATTCCACATTAGATCTTAAACATCACGTGTTTCTCTTCTTTTTTTTTTTCTTTCTCAGAATCAGCGAACCTCACGCCAGGCTCCTTAGCAGGTAACACGAAGCTAAGTTTCTTGTTCCCAGTGCATGTACTGTACCGCTCTCAAACTGATACATGTGCAGGATTTCTGCCTGTGCTTGTGTGCCTCTCTTTCTCTCTCTTTCTTTCTCTCTCTCTCTCTCTCTCTCTCTCTCTCACTCTGTCTCAGAGATTTCTGGTAAGTGACATGTTTGGCTGTTGGCATAATGCCTAGCACGATCACATGGCATGAATGTCGTGCCTGTGCTGTGTGAGTGCGTTAGTAAAAGCTTGCGGTCGTGCATGTCTGTGAATTTGTGCCTGAATGAGGAAAAAAAAAAGAAGAAGAAGAAGAAGAAGAAAAAAATCCCAAAAAGAAAGAAGAAAGAGAGCATGTGCGCATTTGATTGTTCCAAGTATTTTCAGCATGAATAGAAGCACATAGCCATGTCAGGGAATTACAGATTACTGAGAAGAATGACGGAGATGTGTTGCTGCAACGGTCATGAGATAGTCGGTCTCAAATAGGATGGAAAATTAGATTTTTTACTTGATGATACTTCATGGTCATTGCTTTTCTGCTACATTCGGTGGCATTTGTAAATCCGTTTAGTCTATATTAGCTTAAAGAGAAGCCATTTTTATATTTGTATCATTTAAATAAGGAGCTATGGAGATGTATACGTCTTATATTTGCATGTTTTAATGAAAGGTCCCAAATCTTCTAGGCTGAACGGGGCCCTAAAACTTTGTCGAATCTTAAGTCTTTTAGTGAAGGGGACGCTTGACTTAGTGTGAAAGTTAAACCTATAATTCAGGGGATGAAGCTTACAGAAACACACACACACACACGTTTGTGAACATATAAATAAACCGAATGGTGTGGACACAGACACACACTCATAAACACATGCAGAAACCGAGAGAGAGAAAGAGAGAGGGAGAGAGAGAGAGAGAGAGAGAGAGAGAAGGAGGGAGAGAGAGAGCACTCTGGATGACATTTATCTTTGCAGCCCACCTCAATTTTCCATGCTCCTTCACTTCATACTGTACATAATTGCTGCAAACGTCAGGCCGGGCTCGAGACTCCTACCAGTAAACAAAGCGGGCTAATCTGTGCATGAGATAATAACGGAGGAAAGCAGATACGCCGGCCCCTCCTGCGCGATCATGACCTATCTCGTATGTGCTCCTCATGTCCTGACGGCCCGGCGGCTCGCCGGTCGGGGCCAGTGGAAAAAGACAGGAATCTGAGGCGGGTAGTTTTCACGGCAGCCCCCCCCCCCACTCAGTACCCCGGCTAATGTGTTAGCTACAGGATTACTATGACGCTTCCATAAGAGTAGTCACTATTATATGTACAGGAACCAGAGCTGGGTAGTAACGAGTTACATTTACTCCGTTACATTTACTTGAGTAAGTTTTGGGAAATGTTGTACTTTTAGGAGTAGTTTTGAATCACTATACTTTTTACTTTTACTTGAGTAGATTTGTGAAGAAGAAACTGTTCCTCTTACTCCGCTACATTAGGCTACGTTGAGCTGTTACTTTTCTTTTATCCCTTTTATCCGCGTACGCGTCAATCTCATGACATCACTGGGTGATTCTTTGGGAAAAATGTTAGTTTTTGCATGTTTTGTCACATTTACACAGACTCAAACACACACAGAGTTTCTATGAGTTCATGTTTGTTCTAGTTCTGCCTGGTTAAAAAAGAAAAGTACAAAGGCTTGAAATTTTGTGCTACTTGTGCTTAATTTATCTTTTTTATTCTGTTATTTTATTTATTTTATTATGTATTAAAGTACTTGAATTTACTTTAAGATTATTTTAATTGAAGCATTTTTTTATTTTTTATTAATTTTAATTTATTTTGGGCCGCTCGGTGGCGCAGTGGGTTGAGCAGCGGGCCATATACTGAGGCTACAGTCCTCCTGCAGTGGTCGCGGGTTCGAATCCAGCCCGTGCACCTTTGCTGCGTGTCTTCCCCGTTCTCTCTCTCTACCCATTTCCAGTCTGCATCTCAATAAAGGGCCACTAGAGCCCAAAAAAACCTTTAAAAAAAAATACATTTTAATTTAATTTAATTTTTTTTAATTTTATTATTTTATTGATTTAATTTGCCTGAAGATGATTATTTTGTACTTTTTTCTGTTTGAATGGTTGTGTTAAAAAAATAAACAGTTACTAACTACTCAACAGTTACTCAGTACTTGAGTAGTTTTTTCACCAAGTACTTTTTTACTTTTACTCAAGTAATTATTTGGATGACTACTTTTTACTTCTACTTGAGTCATATTATTCTGAAGTAACAGTACTTTTACTTGAGTACATTTTTTGGCTACTCTACCCACCTCTGACAGGAACAGTCATGACCTAAAATTGTACGCAGGATTTTTTTCTTTTGGTTTCAAATTCAGTTGCGATTATTATTCAGGCCGCGACTTTTTTTTTTTCTCCGATTAACAGGATAATGAATCGATTCTCGGGTAAAGAATCACTCTATGGGCTCAAATGAATGCCATACAGTAAGTATTTTGTATCTGTACATAAACTTGTACTCAACTTACAACTTACAACTTACAAATATTTTGTGCGTGTGCAAAAAATATTTGTACTTGCAAAAAATATTTGTACTTGTAGAAATATTTTGTGCGTGTGAAAAAAATATTTGCACTTGCAAAAAATATTTGTAGTTGTAGATACAAAGCTACAAACTTTTTTACAAAAGCTACAAACTTTTTACAAAGCTACAAACTTTTTTACAAAAGCTACAAACTTTTTACAAAGCTACAAACTTTTTTACAAAAGCTACAAACTTTTTACAAAGCTACAAACTTTTTACAAAGCTACAAACTTTTTTACAAAAGCTACAAACTTTTTACAAAGCTACAAACTTTTTACAAAGCTACAAACTTTTTTACAAAAGCTACAAACTTTTTACAAAGCTACAAACTTTTTTTTACAAAAGCTACAAACTTTTTTTTACAAAAGCTACAAACTTTTATTTACAAAAGCTACAAACTTTTTTTTACAAAAGCTACAAACTTTTTTTTACAAAGCTACAAACTTTACAAAGCTACAAACTTTTTACAAAGCTACAAACTTTTTTACAAAAGCTACAAACTTTTTACAAAGCTACAAACTTTTTACAAAGCTACAAACTTTTTTTTACAAAGCTACAAACTTTTTTACAAAAGCTACAAACTTTTTTTCAAAAGCTACAAACTTTTTTTACAACTACGAGTTATGGCAGTGTTTTGACGTGCCAAAACTAAGAGCCAATCAGCGATCTTTGGCACGGGTTTCAAAGCGTTTCTGGAGAGCCAATCAGCACATTGCATCGCCTACTGACGTCGCCGCCATATTGGATGTTCAAGACTGCGCTGCAAACTAATACAAGTAAATGGACTTATTTTCATAAAGCACCTTTCTACAAAGAAATGTACGTTTTACGTCTCATTTATTCTTTCACACACGCACTAATATACTTGAGAAACAGTTAGGCACCAAATATAATATATTTAATTTTCTCAGACGGCAAAAATAAGAACTTTATTGATCCCACATAGGAGTAATTCATGTTATATCAGCTATAGAGAACAAGTTAGTGCCGAAAAACAATATATTGTATATATTAAATATTTTTTGCACATGCACAACATATTTCTACAAGTACAAAGTTTATATACAGATACAAAATACTTATGGCATTAATTTGAGCCCATATGACTCGACAGAGAGCGGACGGAAAGCTCATGAGACCTGAAGGTGATCCCCGCCTCGTCGGCGTTATCTCTGATATAGAGCGTTGAATAGAGCTGGGTATCGATTCAAATGTCAAGAATCGATTCGATTCCGATTCTTAAGATTCAGAATTGATTATCACCATTTGATTCGATCCGATTCGATATTGATTTGGGTTAATGTTGCCTGGATTATATGACTGTAAAATAACTATTGAAATAATAATTTCACAATAATTATTGTGAAATAACTAAGAAATAAATAACTCAAATAGGCATTTCAATATCCATTTAAAGTGCAAAAAAAGAAAGAAATTGCAACAGCTCAAGCAGTAAACTAATTATTTTAGCTTGTCTGATTTATTCTGTCACCAGACACAGCTGGACATGAAGCACCGGCATTTTTCAGGTATTTCATGACAAACCGTGTCCGATAACAGAGAAACCAAACAAGCTATAGTAAATATAGATAATATGAACTTCATTGAACTAATATAACATTTAGAAATTTAAGCTGAAATGTCCAGCATTTTCTCTAAAGAAAAGTTCATTTAGTTCAGGAGTTTTCAAAACTACTGGGACTAAAGTTCACCAGGAAAAAATGTAATGATGAAAAAATTAAAAAAAAATCATCAAAAAAAAGAAATCAATCTTTAGACATACAAATCGATTTTTAGGAATTAATATGAGAATCGATTTAGAATCAGAAAATCGATTTTTTCAACACAGGCCTAGCATTGAAACGCGGTCACGGAGCAGAGAGCGCCTTTGTCGTCCACGTGGGAGGTAAAATGAAAATCCCTGGAGGGAGGCGTCACACAAACACGTCTTGACGATTGCAGTTTACTAATCTTCAACTGATTGACCCACATCTGCACATTTCATGAAAACTCAGAGGGATTTTTTTTTCTTCCTTTTGCTGCGAGTAAGTGGGTTGCCTGATTCAGCGCTGCTTTACCCGAACTTTGATGTGAGACAGAGATAAACAAGAATCCAACTAAGAGTTGCACCAACATGAAGCGGTTTATCCAAGGTGACTCGGCCGGGAAAGCCCTGGAACAAACCGTCTTTCATGATGCATGCACTCTGCGAGGTTGGTTATTATCGCAGGAAATCTTTTGCCGCATTTGGTGACACGGAGTATGAATTTAAACAGCATATTGTGTCTTTTGATGAGACTGAATTAGAGCATTCTGTTTGCTCCGGACACAGCTCCGTTTGTACGTCTTTGTCTCTCATGTGTTCCTGTTTTGTAGACGGTTGGGCACTGATGCTGAACGATGTGTCCTCATTTTTACGCGGCGCTGGCCGGGCTCCTGCGACAGCCATGTTTGGGCTTCCCTGATGCCACACATGTGTAGCAGAGAGCAGGGCGATCAGGGCTGCGTGTTTACGTTCTCCACCTCCCTCAACATCAGTCTCTTCCTGTTACTCTTGTAGTCGCTCTTGACTTCACACTGGAAACTTCAATGCACAGTTTGTTCAAGGTGTGTCTTTGTGCAAACTAGGCATGGGCGATATTTTACCGTTCACGATAAACCGTCAAAAAAATTCCCCACGGTAAGAATTTGTATCTCACGGTAAAAACGATAAATTCCCGTTGATGATGGAATGAAGGAATGAAGGAAGGAAGGAAGGAAGGAAGGAAGGAAGGAAGGAAGGAAGGAAGGAAGGAAGGAAGGAAGGGAGGGAGGGAGGAAGGAAGGGACGGACGGACGGACGGACGGACGGACGGACGGACGAACGAACGAACGAACGAACGAACGAAGGAAGGAAGGAAGGAAGGAAGGAAGGAAGGAAGGAAGGAAGGAAGGAAGGAAGGAAGGGAGGAAGGAAGCGAGGAAGGAAGGAAGGAACGAATGAACGAACGAACGAACGAACGAACGAACGAACGAACGAACGAACGAACGAACGAACGAACGAACGAACGAACGAACGAACGAACGAACGAACGAACGAACGAACGAACGAACGAACGAACGAACGAACGAACGAACGAACGAACGAACGAACGAACGAACGAACGAACGAACGAACGAACGAACGAACGAACGAACGAACGAACGAACGAACGAAACGAACGAACGAACGAACGAACGAACGAACGAACGAACGAACGAACGAACGAAGGAAGGAAGGAAGGAAGGAAGGAAGGAAGGAAGCGAGGAAGGAAGGAAGGAAGGAAGGAAGGAAGAAAGAAAGAAAGAAAGAAAGAAAGAAAGAAAGAAAGAAAGAAAGAAAGAAAGAAAGAAAGAAAGAAAGAAAGAAAGAAAGAAAGAAAGAAAGAAAGAAAGAAAGAAAGAAAGAAAGAAAGAAAGAGCTTGAGTTATTCCAGTTTTGCAGTACAGGTGTAACTCATTTAATAGTTTTTTATCAATTCAATTTAATTGGTGTAGTTTAGTAGCATTTAGTATCTTTTAGAGCAGTGATTTGGCTCCAAAGACTGAATGTGGTGATAGATTTATAGTTACAAAGGTGGAGTTGTTTTTTTTTAATTGTCATTTTTATCGTTATCAGGATAAATGCCAGAAATGATCGTGATTCATCTTTAGTCCATACCGCCCATCCCTAGTGCAAACTACAAATCAGCTTTTTCGAAAAGTGTTTTTACCACTTTTAATGGTAAAAAGGGAAAATTGTCAAACTGGCCACCACATTATCTGTTCCTTTTTACAAAATAGTCTGTAAGCGGAAAAAATACTTAGAGACTGCATATTTTATCTTAATGTGTTTTTTTCCTTTCTTTTCCTTCCCAAACACCTACATTCTATGGTGTCACTAATTGGCAGTGATGGTTCGGTGTTCTTTAGCCTTTAAAGAGAACTTAATTGAAAAGCACTTTCCTACTGCAGTTCTTCCTCCTAAAATGAAATATAATTTCACCGGCATGAAAGTTGCTCTCCATCTAGTGCTCGTTTGTTCCTGTCCTCAGTCCATGGTGCAAACATTGACGGGAGGCTCATGCAACAGCGCTGCAGCGCTGCAGCGAGGGGGGGGGGGGGGTTTGTCTGACATGCCTTCGTCATACCCTAAACAACCGCTCGCTGCACAAGTGAGACGTTTATTTAGACCCGGTCTCGCCTCCATGTGCAATTTCATCAGTTAGCTCGAACTATGAAGAGAAAAAAGCTGGTTCCCTGCATTGCTGCAACGCATGCTACCCACAATGCAGCAATGCTATGTTTGTTTGTTTTATTTAGGATATCCATTAGCATTAGCCACAGCATTAGCTATTCTTCCTGGGGTCCGACATACACACAACACACAAATTAACGCTTAATACATTCAGGCATACATTACACATGACAAAACAAAACAATAATAGACGCTAGGGCTGGGCTATGGAGCCAAATCAAGGCCAAAAGTTTTGCTAATTTGAAAATAAAATTTGAACCTGAAAATTCTTTTTTACAGTTTCAATTTTATTTTTTTCAGTATCAGATCTTTTTTTTCAGTTTCAAATCTTTTTATTTCAGTTTCAAATCTTTTTTTCAGTTTCAAATCTTTTTTTTTCAGTTTCCAGTTTTCCTCCTGAAAAAAAAATTTGAAACTGAAAAAAAATAAAGTGAAACTTGAAAAAAAAGACGTGAAACTGAAAAAAAAAGATTTGAAACTGAAATAAAAAGATTTGAAACTGAAAAAAAGATCTGATACTGAAAAAAATAAAATTGAAACTGTAAAAAAGAATTTTCAGGTTCAAATTTTATTTTCAAATTA
The DNA here is from genome assembly GCF_033807715.1 of Cololabis saira. Taxonomy (NCBI): domain Eukaryota; kingdom Metazoa; phylum Chordata; class Actinopteri; order Beloniformes; family Belonidae; genus Cololabis; species Cololabis saira. The sequence goes on along the minus strand of NC_084597.1, from coordinate 6,642,428 downwards.
GCAAAACTTTTGGCCTTGATTTGGCTCCATAATGGGCGGTATGGACTAAAAAATGTACCACGATCATTTCTGGCATTTATCCCGATAACGATAAAAATGACGATAAAAAAAATAACAATTCAACTCCATCTTTGTAACTATAAATCTATCACCACATTCAGTCTTTGGAGCCAAATCACTGCTCTAAAAGATACTAAATACTACTAAATGTCATCAATGGGAATTTTTCTTTCTTTCTTTCTTTCTTTCTTTCTTTCTTTCTTTCTTTCTTTCTTTCTTTCTTTCTTTCTTTCTTCTTTCTTTCTTTCTTTCTTTCTTTCTTTCTTTCTTTCTTTCTTTCTTTCTTTCTTTCAGGCTCATATCCTTCCTTCCTTCCTTCCTTCCTTCCTTCCTTCCTTCCTTCCTTCCTTCCTTCCTTCCTTCCTTCCTTCCTTCCTTCCTTCCTTCCTTCCTTCCTTCCTTCCTTCCTTCCTTCCTTTCACTCTTCTCTCGACTTCAGACGTGTGCGCGACACTTGTTAGGTGTTGAACGAGTGCATCTCTCTCTCTCGCTCGCCCGTCTGCATGCAGACTAGTTCTGTGTTGAAAAAAATCGATTTCCCAATTCTAAATCGATTCTCATGTTAATTCCTAAAAATCGATTCATATGTCTAAAGATTGATTTTTTTTTTAATTTTTATTTTTTTTTCATCATTACATTACAACTTTTGGTTATTTTTTTGTTTATCCCCAAAAAAGCAATGTTTTGTTGGACACGAGAATAACTGGTGCCATGTTTTTGCCTTTAAATATGTTTAAAGGTATGAAAACATTAAAGTGTTAAGTTATAATTGCACAAATTGTCTATATTTCATTACTTTATATACTGTCTTGGGGTTACATTTGCAAAAAATGCTAAAAACCAAATGCTCAAAAATTTAAAACCAAAATAGACCGAAAATGGAACAAATAAAAACGGAATGTGGGAAAAATGAAACCAATTTCATCTGTCTGTTTCCTCCCTGGATCTGTTTGGTAATTCTGACCCACATGATGTTTCTGTTTCAGTTCTATCAGCATTCTGGGAGCTGATTGGTCCTTACAGCATCATTAGCTGCAATACTTGCTGTTGAATCTCAATATAATACTAGTAGTAATATTTTGCATGACTACAGTCATATAATTCACGCAACAGCTCAAAAAACAGTTTTAATAACACTAACCCAAATCAATATCGAAATCGAATCGGATCGAATCAAATCTTGATAATCGATTCTGAATCTTAAGAATCGGAATCGAATTGATTCTTGACATTTGAATCGATTCCCAGCCCTAATGCAGTCCCCACTCAGGCGTTTTGCACGTGAGCCACACTTGATTGGTCACGGAGGCTCGTCCGGTGCGTCACACAGTGCAGACAACCTACCAGACACGACGCGACCTGACGACGATTCGGTCGCCCAGCTGCTCTGTAACAGGGCCTCCGCAAGGGGTGTGCAAACCATGCGACCACACGGGGCCTCGCACCCCAAGGGGCATCGCGCTATGGGCGTTTTTGTTTTTTTTTTCAAATTTTTTTTTTTTTTTTTAGTTTTTTTTAGTTTTTTTCCCTTATAAATATCAACAGTCATGTTCCATTACAGACTTAAATGTGTATTAGTCTGTGCATATCAATAAATATATGTGCAATGATGCTGTTGTTCAATACAACTGATCAGACCAAGCGCAGACACAAGCTGCTCTGATCCAGACGGTGGAGTTGGAACAAACTGTCACACAATGTCGAGAGAACGAGACAGATTCAGGAAATTTCCATCAGGGGATGAAAAAAGAAAAAAACTAAAGAAAATGGAAGAGTTTAATGCCTCTCTGAAAGGCTTGTTTGATAAATTTGTTACAAAAATTACCGATCAGATCGGGTCTCAAGCAGCCGTGGGGCCCCGCGTCGAGGCAAACCCAGATGATGATGAGGCAGGGGAAGGTATCCAGTATTTTGCTAATTGGAGAGTTAAAATTGCGCATATAGACACCCGATCTGACCCGAAAAAAACCCAAAAATTTCGCGCATTTCCGGCCATTTTGCACAGGGCCTCGCAAATCTCCCAGACGGCTCTGCTCTGTAAATCACGTTTTGTTAACAAGACACACGCTAGAGATGCAAAGTAGGACTTGATTATTTAAAACGTGTCCGAGGGAGGAAATTAACAGCCGTGTGGTGCATTGTGTGTGCTTCCCTTTGCTTAGTGGGCTTCCCCTTTGGCACTCCCTTCCTCAGGGTGATTTCACGCGATGCCTTTGGTCACTCGCCGGTCGTAACTCAAGCGGGGATTCGCTCACTCCTTGGCTTTGCCGTCAACGGCCTCGGGTCAGCGTCCTCGATGAATCTTTGAGGTGTTCACAACAAAATGATCAAGTGCTGACCGCTGACCACCTGCCAGGCTGGCACTGACCTGTCAGCCAAGCAAGCGCTCTAAAATGTTGTCGTCTAAAACGGGCCAAAAAAATGACTCACCACTATGTTCATTGTGTCTCCTTTTTTTAATAATAATAAAAATAACGAAATTCCGTCTTTGCACGGTGTGTAAAACCAACCATCAGTCATTTCTCAGTTGATATACAACCTGGGAGGAAAATTATTCAGATGTAAGCAGTAAAAATGATCTCGACTGTACCTCACCTCTCACCTGGGGGTACCGGGGTAGACTCAAGTCTCCCAGCGGGTTTAGGAAATGGAAGAAATAATGGAAGAAATTGTTGCCTGGCAACAACGTCTGTGTGTCTGGATGCCTGGAACTTTGTTTCAGGTGTATGATCAAGATAGTCTCAGAAAATTAGAATATTGTGATAAACTTCTTTATTTTCTGTAATGCAAAAATGTCATACATTCTGGATTCTTTACAAATCAACTGAAATATTGCAGCCTTTTATTATTTTAATATTGCTGATCATGGCTTACAGCTTAAGAAAACTCAAATATCTCAAAAAATTAGAATATTCTGGGAATCTTAATCTTAAACTGTAAGCCATAATCAGCAATATTAAAATAATAAAAGGCTGCAATATTTCAGTTGATTTGTAATGAATCCAGAATGTATGACATTTTTTTTTTGTTTTTTTTTTTTTAGTTTAGTTTATTTTCGGTCATGACACAAAAAAAATAAGAAAACCAAGAATAAAAATGACAACAAGAAAACGAATACATTGTTCAAAGAAAACATAACAAAAAAGTTTCCAATATACAAATAAACAAATAACATCTAGACCGAAAAAGGGGTAGGCTGAAGCAAAGCTTATTATTTGCCTACCCTCAAAAAGATTAATTAAATTAATGACATAAAAGCAAAAAGTAAGAGAAAGGCTGACAAAACAAATTGCCTCTGTGGGGATAACAAACATTCCTCAAAAAATAAAAAATATTTTTAAAATAAAGGTGCATCTACATGTTTCCTTCATCCTTAAAAATCAAAGCAAATCACCAATTAAATAAAGACAAAATGGTGAAAGGAGAAATGTCGAAAAAAAAGTCAAAATGTGGAGAAAAAAGTCAATATTTAGAGAAAAAAGTCAAAATGTTGAGATTAATGTTGAAGTACAATCTCGAGAAAACAGTTCAAATGTTGAGAAAAAAGTCGAAATGTTGAGAAAAAAGCCGAAATGTCGAGATTAAAAAGGAAAGGAAAAAAGGAAAAAAGAGGAAAAAAAGGAAAGAAAGAAGAAAAAAGAAAAAAAAACAAGAAAAGAAAGAAAAAAAGGAAAAAAAGAGAAAAAAAGAGAAAATAAAGACAAAGAAAGAGAAAAAAGGAAGAAAAAAAAGAAGAAAAAAGGGAAAAAAAGAAGAAAAAGGAAAAAAAACAAGAAAAGAAAGAAAAAAAGGAAAAAAAAAGAGAAAAAAAGAGAAAAGAAAGAGAAAAAAAGGAAGAAAAAAAAGAAGAAAAAGGGGAAAAAAAGGAAAAAAAGGTGAAACATTTTTGAAAAAGCTCCAGGAGCCACTAGGGCAGCGCTAAAGAGCTGCATGCAGCTCTAGAGCCGTGGGTTGCCGAACCCTGTTCTATCTAATTTATTCCATACATTCACTGCTGCCACTGTAGCATCTCAGCTCTTTTTAATTGCATTACAGAAAATAAAGGACTTTATCACAATATTCTAATTTTCTGAGACAGTCCTGTATGTTTGTGCTGCTCTCTGCCCAGACAGCCACTAAACATTGATCTCCAAATGCTCTACAGGGGGATGTGAACTAGTAAATAGAGAAAGAGACTGGACTACAGGTGAGGTTTTTATTCAGGCAGGCCAGGAACTGTGAATTTGTGGAGGGGGATCAATCCTGGCAGCGCAAACTTTTGGGTTTGCAATGTTTCATAGGTGTAATTGATTTATTTTCCTTTCTGTAGTTTTGAAGTTTATTAGTCTCTTCCTGTTACTTTTGTAGTTGCTCTTGACTTCATACTGGAAACCTTAATGCACAGTTTGTTGGTTTTTTTCAAGTTGTGTCTTTCTGCGAACTACAAATCAGCTTTTTCAAAAGACTTTTTTCTTAATGGTAAAAAAGGGAAAATTGTCAAACCGACCCCCATATCGTATTTTTCTTTTTACAAAATAATCTGTGATCGATAGATTTGGTTTTACAAACAAATTTGTTTCTTTTCATAACATGTCTTAAAGTTCTTTCTTCTTCTTTTTTTTTTACAATTATTATTTAAATGATTGGGAAACACGTGATCCAAAGAAGGCCATTTGATGTGTCTACTAAAGCAAATCCAGATGGTTTAAGATAACATTTGATCTGCCTGACTGCAATGAAAGAGTAACTCAAAGTAGGGCTGGAGGATATGGACCAAAAGTCATATCTCGATATTTTCTAGCTGAATGGCGATACTCGATATATATCGATATTTTTTCTGTGCCATAATTGGGGTTTCCCCCAAAGCATTATAGCATAGCATCTCTGTTAGCATCTCTGTTAGCATCTCTGTTAGCTTCATTTTTTCTGAGGCAAACCCTTAAAAAAACAGTCAGTTTTAATACAAAGCCTCGTGCCAAATGTCACACAGGTTCCTTTATTAACAGAGGTCTGCACAATATCAAAATGTATAAAACAAATGAAATAAAAATAAACTGCCTGCATATATAGAATAAAAATGCTTCTTGAATAAAATAAAACGAATATCCCTTTCCTGCATAACAATTAAATTAAAATACACTGTGCAATTAATACAATGTAGACAGTAACAGGCAGACTTTTCCACTGAGGTTGACAGTTGTGCAAATAACAAAACATTTGTGCAAATCTCAAATAAAACATTCAAGTGAATTTGTCGCAAAATAAACTATATCAAAATCATAAAAAAAAATAATAATAATAATCGATATAAACGATATTGTCTCGTACCATATCGCGTTTGAAAATATATCGATATATATTAAAATCTCGATATATCTCCCAGCCCTAACTCAAAGATCTCAGGGTTCACGCTCTTCTTTTTCAACTTTTATCGTAATTGTGATTTAATAAAGTTCACGGTCAAACTCAAGGACAAAGGAAGAGGGGGACTCAAAAATAGAATAGAATAGAATAGTAGACTTTATTGATCTCCCTGAGGAGAAATTCAGTCGTGCAGCAGCCAAAACACACACACGCTTTATACAAAAAAATTAAAATAGAAATAACCAATAAATAATTAAATAATAAAAAAGAGCAATATAAAAAGTAGAAAAAGAGTATGTACAAGAGAGAGAAAAAAGTAGTAAACACCAAGTAAACGGAAAATATTTGCAAGATATTTATTTAAAAAATAATAATATAAAAAGAATTGACCGCTTGCACAAAAGGGTTTTTCTACAAAAACTGATACTTTATCGTCACTGCTCGGTGTGAAAGAACTCCTTCTTTTTGTGTCGGCCGAACTTCTGACAGCGGTCGTCCCCCCCTTACAATATAGGGATTGTCTCTGAAGTCACTGCATGGAGATTGATCTCAGCACCCTAAAGTAAAGCATGTTCCTGCTGTGGCTAAATCATCTAATGGCTCCTCCAGTAGCATTAAGTGCAGCTATTGATTTGGCCCTCACCACACTCCGGCTCTCGCCCTGATATCAAATCTGTGGGATTCTTCTGGACTAAAAGAAAAGTCCAATTTAGGAAAGAGTCAATGGGACACCTTTAAAGGTCTTTGGCGAGTCCATACAGAGATCATTTTGTGTCTCAAAGCATCTCTGCAAACTAGGAATGGGCGATATTTTACGTTCACGATAAACCGTCAAAAAAATTCCTCACAATAAGAATTTGTATCTCACGGTAAAAATGATAAATTCCCATTTATGACGTTTTTGTGTAAAACTGATTTTTGGTTCTGTTTAAATCCACGCACAACGTACGTGAAGGAAGGAAGGAAGGAAGGAAGGAAGGAAGGAAGGAAGGAAGGAAGGAAGGAAGGAAGGAAGGAAGGAAGGAAGAAGGGAAGGAAGGAAGGAGAGAGCAGGAGGAAAGAAGGAAGGGAAAAAGAAGGAAGGGAGGAAGGAAGGAAGGGAGGAAAGAAAGGAAGGAAGGAAGGAAGGAAGGGAGGAAGGAAGGAAGGAAGGAAGAGAGGAAGGAAGGAAGGAAGGAAGGAAGGAAGGAAGGAAGGAAGGAAGAAGGGAAGGAAGGAAGGAAGGAAGGAGAAGGGAAGGAAGGAAGGAGAGAGCAGGAGGAAAGAAGGAAGGGAAAAAGAAGGAAGGAGGAAGGAAGGAAGGGAGGAAGAAAGGAAGGAAGGAAGGAAGGAAGGGAGGAAGAAGGAAGGAAGGAAGAGAGGAAGGAAGGAAGGAAGGAAGGAAGGAAGAAGGGAAGGAAGGAAGGAGAGAGCAGGAGGAAAGAAGGAAGGGAAAAAGAAGGAAGGAAGGAAGGAAGGAAGGAAGGAAGGAAGGAAGGAAGGAAGGAAGGAAGGAAGGAAGAAGGGAAGGAAGGAAGGAAGGAAGGAAGAAGGGAAGGAAGGAAGGAGAGAGCAGGAGGAAAGAAGGAAGGGAAAAAGAAGGAAGGGAGGAAGGAAGGAAGGGAGGAAGAAAGGAAGGAAGGAAGGAAGGAAGGAAGGAAGGAAGGAGAGAGGAAGGAAGGAAGGAAGGAAGGAAGGAAGGAAGAAGGGAAGGAAGGAAGGAGAGAGCAGGAGGAAAGAAGGAAGGGAAAAAGAAGGAAGGAAGGAAGGAAGGAAGGAAGGGAGGAAAGGGGAGAAGGAAGGAAGGGAGGAAGGAAGGAAGGAAGGAAGGGAGGAAGGAAGGAAGGAAGGAAGAAGGGAAGGAAGGAAGGAGAGAGCAGGAGGAAAGAAGGAAGGGAAAAAGAAGGAAGGAAGGAAGGAAGGAAGGAAGGAAGGAAGGAAAGAAGGAAGGAAGGAAAGGGGAGAAGGAAGGGAGAAAACAAGGAAAGGAGGAAGGAAGGAAGGAAGGAAGGAAGGAAGGAAGGAAGGAAGGAAGGAAGGAAGGAAGGAAGGAAGGAAGGAAGGAAGGAAGGGGGAGAAGGAAGGAAGAAAACAAGGAAAGGAGGAAGGAAGGGAGAAAAGAGGAAGGGACGAAGGAAGGAAATGAGCCTGAAAGAAAGAAAGAAAGAAAGAAAGAAAGAAAGAAAGAAAGAAAGAAAGAAAGAAAGAAAGAAAGAAAGAAAGAAAGTTAAATTCCCATTGGTGTAGTTTAGTAGTATTTAGTATCTTTTAGAGCAGTGATTTGGCTCCAAAGACTGAATGTGGTGATAGATTTATAGTTACAAAGGTGGAGTTGAATTGGTATTTTTTTATCGTCATTTTTATCGTTATCGGGATAAATGCCAGAAATTATCGTGATACATTTTTTATCCCATACCACCCATCCATACTGCAAACTTCCCACTCATAAACTTTCTTTTCATGCTAATTCATTCCAGTTTTTCACTGTTACGTCGTCTCATCGGTTATAAAAAATAAAAGTATATTTGTGCAGAAACGGGTGGAAAACATTTAGACTTCCTGTAATGTCAAACCTTATCGGGGCACTTGAGAAACCAATCTCATGAACAGTTTGTCCATAACTGAGGATCATTTTAAAGGGAATATCCAAGGTTCAGCAACGACTCTAGTCTTTAGTTTTAAGACTTTCAGTGATTCACATAAACTCAGATCTTATTTTCTCATCACTGATCAGTTTGTGATGTTGCCAATAAAAGGCCCAGATCAAAAGCAATCAGCGCTGGATTGTTAGTTACCAATCCCTGTGTATAAACACTTGTGAGACATGATTTGTGAGACTCGCCAACGCACTGCAATCAAATATCTGGCATTTTAGATATTTAGTTTTATGGGGTTTAAACGCCTGGGAACTCGCCAACATTCGATACGGCAAAACAAGCGTATTTGATTCTGAAAAAGCTCCTCCAGATGCTGTAACAGCATTTGTTCTGCCTGACTGTAACAAAGAAGAACTTCAAAGTTCTCTGTGCTGATATTGTTTGGTTTAATTAGTTTCATTGAGATTATCCATACATTTAACTCATTTGTCATGAAACTTTATTTTATTCAGCATATAAATTATTTTAAACTGAGAATTAGGGATTCATTTAGGTTTTACGTGTTTTTTAAGTGAGTCTGAATTAGGGATGGGTGATATTTTTACCGTTCATGATAAACCATCAAAAAAAATTTCCACGGTAAGAATTTGTATCTCACGGTAAAAATGATAAATTCCCGTTGATGAAGTTTTTGTGTAAAGTCGGATTTATGGTTCTGTGTTAAATCCACGCACAACGTACGTGAAGGAAGGAAGGAAGGAAGGAAGGAAGGAAGGTAGGAAGGAAGGAAGGAAGGAAGGAAGGAAGGAAGGAAGGAAGGAAGGAAGGAAGGAAGGAAGGGAAAAAAGAAGGAAGGAAGGAAGGAAGGAAGGAAGGAAGGAAGGAAGGAAGGAAGATCCAGAAAGAAAGAAAGAAAGAAAGAAAGAAAGAGAAAGAGAAAGAAAGAAAGAAAGAAAGAAAGAAAGAAAGAAAGAAAGAAAGAAAGAAAGAAAGAAAGAAAGAAATGAGCCTAGAAAGAAAGAAAGAAAGAAAGAAAGAAAGAAAGAAAGAAAGAAGGAAAGAAAGAGGGAAAGAAAGAAAGAAAGAAAGAAAGAAAGAAAGAAAGAAAGAAAAAGAAAGAAAGAAAGAAATGAGCCTAGAAAGAAAGAAAGAAAGAAAGAAAGAAAGAAAGAAAGAAAGAAAGAAAGAAAGAAAGAAAGAAAGAAAGAAAGAAAGAAAGATTCCCGTTGATGACGTTTTTATATTGGTATTTTTTTTATCGTTATCGGGATAAATGCCAGAAATTATCGTGATAATTTTTTTAGTCCATACCGCCCATCCCTACTGAGAATATTAACAAAGGTATCCCCCCCCCCCCAACACACACTTTTTACTAGTCATTTATCTCAATTATTTTTTCCACTTGTATATTTTTTTTGTTTGTCCCTGAAGAAAAGGTTTTGTGCAGGTTCTCCGTTATCGAGGTTTAGTGATCCTAAACGCTTCAATAAAAGGAAAAAGTCCAGTTCGGCTGTCAGGTGATGCAGATGGCACACCAATAAGTAATAAATAAACTGTTATTAGTTACTCATAAAATTAAAACGGTGTTGGACTTGTAAGTATTCAAAAACAGAGATTAGTAAGGATAAAAATAATAATTAAAAAAGCGGCATTGAACTGGTTATTACCGTTTTACTTACAAAAGAAAGTACACCCTTTTCTAATTCCAAGGTTTCCACTGTTGCGATATAATTAAATAACTTATTAAAAAGGGGCTTAAAATGATGTAAGAGAAACCTGGAATGAACAGGACATAACAAAATGTTGTGTTCTTATTTATGTACCAAAATATGAGTCAAAATACTTAAACTATTCTTCTGATTGAGTTTTTAATTGAAAGTTTTATGTTTTCCAGCTGATTTTATTTTATTCATTTTTTCCATTAGTAGCTTTAATGTCATTATTTTATTTATTTTTCTTTATTAGCTTTAATGCATGATTTCATAATTTTTTTTGTACTTTATCAGCTTTAATGTTGTTATTTAAGTTATTTACTTTTTTTACTTTATTAGCTTATTATTAGCAAGAAAAAAGGAAAAAATGTGAAAAAACTAAACTTCTGCTCCTAGTGCTGCGTCATGTGCCGTTGCTCAATTGAGGACTTTTTTACATAATTTCAAGACCTGGTAACGACTGGATGATTTTTTTTCATTAAGGTATATTCTGATGCCTAATTCCTTAGAATTTAGAAGAGGATTACTTTCTTTCTCACGCATTAATGAGGCCTGGTATTTATTCATCCGAGTGGAAGTGAACACAGTGTGTTGGAGTCATGATTAGGAAGTTCCAGCAACATTTAGACACCTGCTTTGTGACTGTATTTTCCCAGAGACCCAGAACACGGCCCCCCGAGCGATATATCTGCAGGAATATAATATCACAACTGTCCACATGCAGGTTTCGGCTACTGAGAAACCAATTATCTCCTTCACAACCCGAGTGGCTCCAGCAGAAGATGCTGCAACAGTAGCTTATGTCCTTCTTACAGCAGAGTCACAAGTTTCCTGCTGTGCAGCCAAAGGCAAATCCTGTTTCATGTTCACTTCCTCTCTGTGGACCTATCTGTGTGTTTGCACCTTGCACTGGACTTAGTGAACCCAAGTGTTGACCGTTGCAATTATATCATGTTTTAATTCATTTAAGAAAAGTGTAAATTTAGCTTTTGTAGCCGTTTTGAGGGCTTCGGTCAGTGCTTAGACCTTTTCTTCTCTGAAAGTATCACAGCAAAGTCAGTATTGATGGATCTGCTATTGAAAGAGTGTATCAGTTTAAATTTTTGGGTGTAATTATAGATGAAAACCTCACATGGAAATCTCAGGTAATTTATGATAAACCTAAGGTATCAAAGAATATTTTTGTTTTGAACAAAGTGAAACATGTTTTAGATTATAAGACAATGCAAATTTTGTATTGCTCACTTATTTTGCCTTATTTTAGTTATTGTGTCGAAGTTTGGGGGAATACATACACAACAAATATCAAACCTTTGTTTATTTTACAGAAGAGAGCAGTAAGGATCATACATAAAAAGGAGGCAAGAGAACACACCAATGGACTCTTTATCAATGCAGGATTCATTAACCTAAAGATATTGTTGAGTTACAGACTTTATTAGTTATGTTCAAGGCAAAAGGCAGAATATTGCCTGAAAATATAAGTTTTTTTGTGTTTAGTTCAGAAGATAAGGACCATAGGAGGAAATTTGATTTTAAACATCCGTTTGCACAAACTACTTTAAAACAAATGTGTATTTCAGTATGTGGTGTAAAATTATGGAACTCCTTAACAATTGATTTAAAGGATTGTAAAAATATTCACCAGTTCAAGAAATTGTATAAAGACAACATAATCAGACAATATGAATTTAACGGGTAAAATATCTTTTGCTGTTTTTTTGTTTTTGGTGAGTTATTGTATATATTTTCTTATTATTTTTTTATTATTATTATTTTTTTGGTATTACATAAGCAGCGACTGTTGAACAGACGGACAGACCATCTTCATATGAATTGTTTTATTTTCTTTTGAGAAAGGGGCTTGTAATATAAGGCTTTCTTCTTCTTGCCCCTTTTCCATCATGGAATGGAACATGTATGTGAACCATTTCCATAATACGGAATAAATAAAATTGAAATGAAATGAAATGAAATATGATCTGCTTTTAAAATCACAATCCATTTGATTTTCAGTTTCAGAACGCGTGTTATCCATCCATCCGTTATCTATACCCGTTGTTTTCCCGTCGTGGATCATGGCGGCTCTTGTGAAACTTATGGCAGCGCTACTGTCTGAACGGACCGTTGGTCCTTTGCACGGTCGCAAACTGCATAAACAAACAACCGCACACATTCCTAGGGGCAATTTAGAATCACCAATGTGGGAAGAAGCTGAAATACCCGGAGAAAAACCCACGCAAGCACAGGGAGAACATGCAAACTCCACACGGAAAAGGGCCCTAGCCAGAACCTCCTAGCTGCGATCCAGCAAGTCACCTTGCTTATAAGCGATCATCTGCAGCGGTTTAAACTTAAAAATGTGAACATCTCACTGTGCTTCTGTCGTGAGTTGACCTGAAAGCAGGAAAGGAAGCTCCCATCAATCGTGCATGCTTCATGTTTGTAGAGAGGTCTGTCCTTGTAGAAGACGGAGAGGAAGATGTAATAGAGGATGATAAGTAGTGGTGAGAACAGCAAACATGACAGTTCTGAGGAGGAGGAGGAGGAGGAGGAGGAGGAGGAGGAGGAGAGAGAAAATACAAGAAAGTGAGCACAGTACAGTGGAATATTTGTCCCACAATCCAGGGCTACGGGTATATTATATATTATATTTACTGTTCTGATTGTTTATCCAAAGGTATTGTTACGTGCAGCTCATAATCTAATAGTTGGGCTTTGTTTGAGCCGTGCTGGAGGGGTCCTGTGGGATATCTCTTCAGTTCCTGGTGGCACCAGTGCCTGCATCCTCGTCTTTAAGCTGCACATGTTGCTGCTAAACACATAGGCCTGTGTTGAAAAAATCGATTTCCCAATTCTAAATCGATTCTCATATTAATTCCTAAAAATCGATTCATATGTCTAAAGATCGATTTTTTTTTCTTTTTTTTTCCTTTTTTAAATTTATTTATGTATTTTTTTTTTTCATCATTACATTACAACTTTTGGTTATTTTTTTGTTTATCCCCAAAAAAGGAATGTTTTGTTGGACACAAGAATAACTGGTGCCATGTTTTTGCCTTTAAATATGTTTAAAGGTATGAAAACATTAAAGTGTTAGGTTATAATTGCATTAATTAGGGCCCGAGCACTTGCAGTGCGAAGGCCCTATTGTATCTGTAGGAATGATTCTTCTTCTTAATGTTCTGACGAAAGGAGGGCCTTTTTGCCCCCCTAAACGTGCCCAAAAAGTCACCAAATTTTGCACGCAAGCCAGGCTTGACGAAAAATTTGATATTTAATGGTTTGTATTAATGGGCGTGGCAAAATGGCTCAACAGCGCCCCCTTGAAAACTTTGTGCCTCAAGCCCCACGATACGGTTTGACGTACATGCACGAAAATCGGTACACACCTGTATCATGGCGCAACTTAAAGAAAAGTCTCTTGGTGCCATGACCGAAACCAAACAGGAAGTCTGCTATTTTGAATTAATCGTGTAATTTTGGTGCAATTTATGCCATTCCTTCGACAGTTAATACGGCCCGAACCGTAACGTGCACCCAGGTGTGTTATACATCAAAATGTGCGTCTCCATCCTGCGACACCACGCTTTACTTTTCTCTTTCAAAAGCGTTACCGTGGAGATGCTAGACGCCAAAAAGCGCGCCCACCCTTCATCTGATTGGTTCAGACAGAAAAAACTTTGTGCCTCAAGCCCCACAATACGGTTTGACGTACATGAACGAAAATCGGTACACACCTGTATCATGGCGCAACTTAAAGAAAAGTCTCTTGGTGCCATGACCGAAACCAAACAGGAAGTCTGCTATTTTGAATTAATTGTGTAATTTTGGTGCAATTTATGCCATTCCTTCGACAGTTAATACGGCCCGAACCGTAACGTGCACCCAGGTGTGTTATACATCAAAATGTGCGTCTCCATCCTGCGACACCACGCTTTACTTTTCTCTTTCAAAAGCGTTACCGTGGAGATGCTAGACGCCAAAAAGCGCGCCCACCCTTCATCTGATTGGTTCAGACAGAAAAAACTTTGTGCCTCAAGCCCCACAATACGGTTTGACGTACATGAACGAAAATCGGTACACACCTGTATCATGTTGCAACTTAAAGAAAAGTCTCTTGGCGCCATGGCCGAAACCTAACAGGAAGTCGGCCATTTTGAACATTCTGAGTTAATCGCGTAATTTTGGAGCAATTTATGCCATTCATTCGACAGTTAATACGGCCCAAACTGTAACGTGCACCAAGGTGTGTTATACATCAAAATATGCGTCTCCATCCTGTGACTATGCGCATTACTTTTCTCTTTCAAGAGTGGTTCCATGGCGACGCTAGATGCCATAAGGCGCGCCCCCCTTCATCTGATTGGTCCATATTTGATAGTTCCCCAAAAGTCACCAAATTTTGCATGCAAGCCAGGCCTGGCGATACATTTTATATTTCATGGTTTGCATGGGGGGAAAAAGACAAAAATTAATAAAAAATAAACCTGACATTTTACTGTACGGACCCATCAAGTGGCATTTTATTTTCTAGGGGGCCCCCTAGAATACTTTTCTCTGCCATAACTTTTGAATGGTTTGACATAAAGAGTCGTGGGTGGTGTCATGGGACTCGGTATCAAGTCCTGGACCATAATTGGTGAAAATTAGCCCCGCCCCTTCTTCTGATTGGTTTTCCCTTTTTTCTGCTATATCTTTTGAATGGTTTGACATAGGAAGTCGTGGGTGGTGTCATTTCTGATATGCTTATGGGGGCGGTGGCCATGAGTGCGAGGGCCCGTTCATCGCTGCTTGCAGCTTTAATTGTCTATATTTCATTACTTTATATACTGTCTTGGGGTTACATTTGCAAAAAATGCTAAAAAACCAAATGCTCAAAAATTAAAAACCAAAATAGACCGAAAATGGAACAAATAAAAACGGAATGTGGGAAAAAATAAAACCGATTCCATCCGTCTCTGTTTCCTCCCTGGATCTGTTTGGTAATTCTGACACACGATGTTTCTGTTTCAGTTCTATCAGCATTCTGGGAGCTGATTGGTCCTTACAGCATCATTAGCTGCAATACTTGCTGTTTAATCTCAATATAATACTAGTAGTAATATTTTGCATAACTACAGTCATATCATTCATGCAACAGCTGAAAAAACAGTTTTATTAACAGTAACCCAAATCAATATCGGAATCGAATCGAATCAAATCTTGATAATCGATTCTGAATCGGAATCGAATCGATTCTTGTCATTTGAATCGATCCCCAGCCCTATAAACACATGCACACTCGTTCGGTGACCGTCTGCTGGGATGTTAACCGTTTCGCTTCCCTACGAGTGAGAAATTTGGGGCATTTTCTTTTTTCTTCTGTTTGGTCTTGTGTTAAGTGTCTGTTCAGATTATTACGTGAGTCCAAAGGTTCAGTTCCCCACTGTAACCGTAATGTGTTGCCATAAACTGGAACGGCCCACACGCCCCTGTTGTTGTTCTGCAATAAGAGCTGAAAAAAACTCTTTCTCACTTCACGTTTTGCTCAAGTCCTTTTTATCTGCAATTTTTAATCCAAGGAAATGAAATTTCTAAGAATACAGCGAGTGCGTCGCTTTCTCTGCTGCCTTGCTTGAAAAAAGCGACTTCCAAACTGTTTAAAGAATAAGTGAGAAAAGTACACCTTAAGCCACGTCATAGCGTCATGAATGGGAACTTTTTCTTTTCTTATTTTATGATATTTAATTTTTGCCATCAGCCCAGTTTCTTTTCAAAGTCAAACTATCTTCTGGCGCCGTTTTCACTTTGAATCTGACGCCTTTTGTCAACTTTCCTCTTGTTGTTTCCTACATCTTCCACATACTCTCTCTCTCTCCCTCTCTTTCCCATCTCCTTTTATTCTCCTGTCTTCTCACTTCCACACTTCCTGTCACTTCTCTCAATTTATATTCCCTTCATGTACCTTTCAGTACCCCCCCACACCCAGTACTCGAGTTGTAAAAAAAAATCAGGGGGGATTTGATCATATGGGGACAGATAATTTGTGCTGATTACAAATAATATAATATATTACAAATAATAGCAGTGACCAAAACAGCTGCAGAAATACTGCAGGAATGACATAGCAGCAGTTAAATGCAGCCTTCTGTAAGCTTTAAATATCCACTGGGCTTACATCAAATACATCAAAACACAACAATAAAAAACACTTTTCTGAACTTATCAATATGACTCTGTCCTTCACAGGATAAGTAACATGGATCACTGCAAAAACTCACAATCTTAACAAGAATATGTGTCTTATTTCTATTTAAAATGTCTCATTTTAGTAAAAAAAATCTCATTACACTTAAAACAAGACTCATCACTGGAAAAAACAACAATTTTCACCTGTTTCAAGTAGATTTTCACTTAAAATAAGTAGAAAAATCTGCCAGTGGAACAGGATTTTTTTGCTTGTAATAAGAAGATAAATCTTGTCCCACTGGCAGATTTTCTTACTTATTTCAAGTGAAAATGTACTTGAAACAGGTTAAATAAGTTATTTTTCTGGTAATGACTCTTGTTTCAAGTGTAATGACATTTTTTAACTAAAAATTAGACATTTTAACTAGAAATAAGACAAATATTCCTGGTGAAAGTTTGAGTTTTTGCAGTGTAGCTGATCAAATTGAAAGTAAATATTGCTACACTGCAAAAACTCAAAATCTTAACAGGAATATTTGTCTTATTTCTAGTTAAAATGTCTCAATTTAGTAAAAAAAATCTCATTACACTTAAAACAAGACTCATCAGTGGAAAAAACAACAATTTTCACCTGTTTCAAGTACATTTTCACTTAAAATAAGTAGAAAAATCTGCCAGTGGAACAAGATTTTATTGTTTGTAATGAGAAGATAAATCTTGTCCCACTGGCAGATTTTCCTACTTATTTCAAGTGAAAATTTACTTGAAACAGGTGAAAATTGTCAAATAAGTTATTTTTCTGGTGTTATTTTTCTGGTGATGACTAAATGTTGAAATAGCAGTAAAACCACATTCATTGATGAAATGACATAAGGGATGGAAAGGGGGGATGGGAGTTTTACAGGGGGGGATGATTTGGACCGTTTTTATTTCAGGGGGGATGCCATCCCCCTCATCCCCCTCAACTCCAGTACTGCCCACACCCCGTCTGCACTGTCACTGCCCACAGATCTCTCCTCCTTGCCCATGAGTCGTCCGGTATGTCCAGGGGAGTTTTGGGGTAGGGTTGTACATCTTTTGCCGCTCATGCGCAGCTGCAGTCGGCACAGTCAGGTGTGAGATAGTAGCCGCTGAAAATGTTTGTTTGTTTACCTCCCACAGCCACTTGGAGTCCATTAGCAATGTCTTCGCCTCGGGAGAATCCCTCACACACAAACACAAACACTCTTCCTCTGTGTTTCCCTCCGTCTGGTTTTCATGCCGTCCACAGACTAAACTCATACTGGAATTTTCTGCAACAACTTTATCCATCGTTACCTGATGCAGAGTATCTTTGCAAGTAACAGTACAAGTACAAATACTTCGTTACCTTACTTAAGTAGAAATTTTGGTTATCTATACTTCACTGGAGTAATTATTTTTACTTTTACTCCTTACATTTTCACGCAAATATCTGTACTTTTTACTCCTTACATTTTAAAAACAGCCTCGTTACTCTATTTCATTTCGGCCTTTAAATAAAAACTATCCAGTTAAATTGCTCCATCCGGATAGAGTGAATTTGGTTGTGGTTGTTTCAGATGTTCTTGTCCAGTTTTGTTCTTACATCCGTTCCCTCAGATTCCTGCAACTAAACTTGGATGTACATTCCAATAAAGGTTAGGATAAATGATAACATGAACATGAAGTTTGACTTTTTGCACCATAACAATACTTATAGGCAACTAGTCATCATATCTGCTGCTCTCTGAAACACATGTTAATGCTCAATAGTACACATATATGGTTCTTTAATATATTTGCATTATACTAAGATACATTCATTTTCAATGGCTTTTGTCCTTAATGGCTTTTTTCCCCCTTACATTACTTTTACTTTTATACTTTAAGTAGTTTTGAAACCAGTACCTTTATACTTTTACTTGAGTATAAAACTTGAGTTGATACTTCAACTTCTACAGGAGTATTTTTAAACTCTAGTATCTATACTTCTACCTGAGTAATGAATGTGAATACTGAAGACACCTCTTATTAACTAGTAGGTGTGTAGTTTCTCTGACCTCACAATGTGAACAAAGTGTAGACTTTGAGAAAACATAAGGATTTACAACCATTTTAAACAAAGGCCTCACAGGTATCTGGATAACTGACAGAAAAGAAGGTAATTGGTTAATTGTGGTGCATTCCCTCGTTACCTGAAGACAAATGAAGCAGATAATAGTTCTTGAGCTGACATTCGGCAGCTGTTTGACTGAGGCCACCAGCATGAAAACCAAGGAGATCTCAGAGTAAGCAGAGCTGGTAGAGGAGCCAAAAACTGTACTCAAGTAAAAGTACTGTTACTTCAGAATAATATGACTCAAGTAGAAGTAAAAAGTAGTCATCCAAATAATTACTTGAGTAAAAGTAAAAAAGTACTTGGTGAAAAACTACTCAAGTACTGAGTAACTGTTGAGTAACGTCTGATAAATTTTTTTAACACAACCGTTGAAACAGACAAAAGTACAAAATAATCATCTTCAAGCAAATTAAATCAATAAAATAAATTAAAATTAATAAAAAAAATAGCTTAAATTAAAATAATCTTAAAGTAAATTCAAGTACTTTAATAAATAATAAAATAAATAAAATAACAGAATAAAAAAATAAATTAAGCACAAGTAGCACAACATTTCAACCCTTTGTACTTTTCTTTTTTAACCAGAACTAGAACAAACATGAACTCATAGAAACTCTGTGTGTGTTTGAGTCTGTGTAAATGTGACAAAACATGCAAAAACAAACATTTTTCCCAAAGAATCACTCAGTGATGTCATGAGATTGACGCGTACGTGGATAAAAGGGATAAAAGAAAAGTAACAGCTCAACGTAGCCTAATGTAGCGGAGTAAGAGTAACAGTTTCTTCTTCACAAATCTACTCAAGTAAAAGTAAAAAGTATAGTGATTTAAAACTACTCCTAAAAGTACAACATTTCCCAAAACTTACTCAAGTAAATGTAACGGAGTAAATGTAACTCGTTACTACCCACCTCTGAGTGTAAGTGATCACTCGGATGGGAAAAAGCAAAAGGAAATCTGTTGGAGAGGACCGCAGAAACTATACGACTGGCAAAATCAATGGTTTGAGTCTTAAAAAGAAAGAAATCCTTTTCCCTCGGTGGGGAAAACCCCCTTCATGCCAGATCTCCGAGCACCGCAGAGCGGAGGCTTCAGAGATGCGTGTCCAACCTGGGAAACTGTACCGCGGCTCTAGATCTTGAATTATGCAGGAAACCCAACATTTTGAAGCGACAACAGACGCTGATCCTCCAGGACAGTGAATTCTCGAGTCGTTCCCTTTAGTAGTTTTTAAAAAAGCCGACTCAGTGTGTGAAAACCTTGATAAATGTGTGCTTTTTCCACATGATAGCGCCTTAAATGCTTAATAAGGTTCAACAGTGTTATTGCCATCAACCTTTGTGCCACCTCTGGAAACCACGGCCTTGCATAACGAGCATCTTGCAGTTTTTCTCCGGTGGGATTTCCCATCCGAGAATGATGCCATATTGCCAACATGATGCTAATGCTACAAGGCTAGGTCTATTCAACAAGTCACGCGCCAGTCCTCCTCCGTTTGGTGACTCGAAACAGGAAGTTAACTTAAAGGGGACCTATTATGGCATCTAATACCTATTTTAAACAGGCCTTGAATGTCTTAAAAACAAGCTTTTGATTGTTTTTGCTAAATAAATTAGAAATTCAGCCTCTAAACCATGTCTTTATTTTCCCATTCTCTAACCTCATTATCTATGCAGGATTCTGAGTGGGCGGGGCTAGGGCTGGGCGATATATCGAGATTTTAATATATATCAATATATTTTCAAATGCGATATGGTACGAGACAATATCGTTTATATCGATTTAAATTTTTTTTTTATGATTTTGATATAGCTTATTTTGTGACAAATTGACTTGAATGTTTTATTTGAGATTTGCACAAATTTTTTGTTATTTGCACAACTGTCAACCTCAGTGGAAAAGTCTGCCTGTTACTGTCTACATTGTATTAATTGCACAGTGTATTTTAATTTAATTTTTATGCAGGAATTTGTTTGATTTGTTTTATTTTATTCAAGAAACATTTTATTCTATATATGCAGGCAGTTTATTTTTATTTCATTTGTTTTATACATGTTGATATTGTGCAGACCTCTGTTAACAAAGGAACCTGTGTGACATTTGGCACGAGGCTTTGTATTAAAACTGACTGTTTTTTTAAGGGTTTGCCTCAGAAATAAATGAAGCTTACAGAGATGCTAACAGAGATGCTATGCTATAATGCTTTGGGGGAAACCCCAATTATAGCACAGAAAAAATATCGATATATATCGAGTATCGCCATTCAGCTAGAAAATATCCAGATATGACTTTTGGTCCATATCGCCCAGCCCTAGGCGGGGCTATGATAATGAGGCATGTGCTGATTGGCTGCCTGAATGACACAATACACCGCTACGAAAAAAAGACGGAAGTTCCAGCTGGTGGAGTTACACCGTTACCGTGTCCTCAACGTGTCCTAACTGCATGCGATGCGAGCGAGCGTCAGCGACAAAATCAATTCCATTGCTTTATTTTCTATTGGCCTGTCCTAACTGGCCACGAGCGACGCAGCGCGACGCAGCGCCGTTTCTATTTTCTTCCTGTCACTCGCGTTGAAAGCCGGTTGAAAGCGCTGTAGGAAACGGTCATGGACGCAGAACGGCTGGTCCAGTTAGTTGAAATGAGAAGTTATCTCTATGATTCCTCCTCATTTCACTACAAAAACCTCAATAAAGTGGCAGCTGCTGGAGGGAGATGTAAAGAGAGCGTCCGATGTCACGCAGTGCTACGATAGTCGGACGCTCTCATGAAGTTAGGACACGTGGTGGTTAGTTGTGGTCGTGGTTTGCATTTTGGTTACGGAACGAAAGGGAGCAGAATCTTATTGGCTCGTAGATCCACAACACACTGGACGGCTCATCCGGGCGGCTGTACAGACACTGCAGAATTTGGTTGTTTTCCTCTTTCTCTGAGTTGGCAGGCTGAGGGGAGACCACTTTATATATGTTAAAGCAAGAAAAAACCTGTTTTTCAGAATAGGTCCCCTTTAACTTTCTGTTTTGGCTTTTAGGGGAAAGAAGAATTTGGTTCTGTTTATACAAGGGTTACGTGGTATCGGATGGTGCAATAGACGTAAACGTTCCCCAGTGCCCATTTCGTTTTCCTTTTTTTTTCTTTTTTTTTCTAATACTCTAATTTCTAATACTTTTTTTTAAAGATGTACTGGTAAAAATTCAGCAGAAGGTTTAAAGTGAATTCAGCTGTCAGAGTGCAATTAAATCTTTAATTTAATGAGCTTGAAGGAAAGATTTTTTCTAGAAAGCTGGAATACTGAACAGAATGTAAATTACAAGAATGAAAAAACTGACAACACATGAAAACTGACAGACAAAACATCAGTTATGGAAACTGACAGCTACAATTATTCTGCATTTCTGCATCGAGGGCTACGGTTAACGGCTATCCTAGTTTTAAATAACATGCCAGTCAGCTCTAAACCCAATTTAGTAGTTATTATCACCCTATTATCACCGAATGAATGGGGACATTTGGCATGGATTTAGACAAAACATTTCCTTAAATCCCAGCTTCATGAAATTTGAATATGTTGAAGTACAAAGCGTGCCGAGTCGGGGAACATTTGTAAGATGTCTCTACGATAAACTGTTGCCTAGCAACATGCGTCCAAAGTCAAACGGAAAAAAAAATAAAAAATTAAAGGTCAATATCGCAAAAACTGTAATAATGCCATAATGAGTTTTTACGGTCCATTAGTGCGAATCGGGCCGAGTGTTTGAAAGTTTGAACGATGTCTCTCCGATAAAGCTCGGCCGAGCAATAAGCGTCCGAATTTTTGCCTTTTTTTTTTGCTTTTTGGCATCTAGCGTTGCCACGGTAACACTTTTGACTGAGAAAAGTAATACCCATCGAGGCACGATGGAGACGCATCCAACGATGTATGGCATGCATGGGTGCACGTTGCGGTTCGGGCCGTATTAACGGACGAAAAAATGTGCGGAATAATACGAATAATAAGGAAGAAAAGGGAAACCTTTTCTGTATACCATTATATCTCCTTCATTTTCATGTTTTTTCTCATTTTTTCGGGTGTGTTTTATTTTTTGGGGATTTTTTTGTTCCACATCAGAGCGGGGTGATGCTGTACACCCGCTGGTGTGACGTGGGACTTTTGCGACTTTAGCTTGTTAGCAAAATGCTAGCAACATTGCCCTTTGGGCCATTCTGGACGATTGCAATATGGTCATGCCATTACTTGGCATGCCCATAAATATGCAACTAAGTCTGCATCAGGATGTAAGAGAGATGGCAGAGGAATAAATTCCCTATCTTTCGTTTTGGAAACCCAGCTTTGACTCGGGTCTGACACAGATCTTTTATATTCTCCAAACTTACCCCTAAAGTCAACTGGGTGTTATTTTAGAGGTGTGTTTCACCCTCAACTGCTGTTTTTTAGGTCTACGCCACAAAAGCGGCTTTGGTTTGGGAAGTAAACTGCTAGGTTGGGATTAGGAAAAGGCCAGGATTTAGCCTACACTCTTACACCAAAACGCCCCAATAAAACAGAGTAGGTGTCCTTATAAACACGATTTCTGTTGGGGGGGGGGGGGAAGAAGAATTTAATCCATCAAATGTGAGATTTTGTGTTGATTCAGGCTGTGGCTGGCATCGTCCCACCCCCGTATGCGATTTTCAGCGGGATTTTATAATCACTTGGTGATTTTCTGTTTCCTTTCAAGTGTCGTTAAAAGGGTTAAAACTGAGAATCAGACATCCTTTTCTCCCCTCGTCAGACATAAGTTAGTCTGACATTGTTGTTGCACATAATTGGTGCATATTAGGAGAATAGAAGTGGAGAGGTAGCAGACAACATTCAGCCCACAACAAATAATTTCATAGCTGTCTCCGTGTTATGTAACTGCATGAATCATAGGGATTTTTTTTTGTTTCTTTTCTTCAGAAAAAGGTGTTTTTGATCATGATTGTGTGCAGACAACTTCACTCAGCAGGGTCTATGCACAGAGAGTGATGTTGCATTATAAACAGTGATAAGCAGCCCCTCTCACTCACTCTCTCTCTTTCTCTCTCCCTCTCTCTCTCTTTCTCAACATCCCATAATGATACTCAGACAGACCTAGGCAGACGCCCGCTCGTTCCCGATTGGTAGAACTGTTGCCAGGGAGCGTTGCCGTCTCAACGTGGATAGAATCTGTTGTCTGGTACACTTTAGACATGAGAACAACTGCAGGATCTGAATATTTATAACGAGGGGACTGTTCATATTGAAATTGTATAGAGGCAACATAAGCGAAGCAGGAAGGATGTTGCTCCTGCTCAGATCGCCACTAAAGTTCCACTGTTTACTTCTTTTTTTTTGGTTTTCGGGCGGGTTGCTACACTTTTAATTAGGAATGGGCAATATTTTACCGTTCACGATAAACCGTCAAAAAAATTCCCCACGGTAAGAATTTATCATCTCACGGTAAAAATGATAAATTCATGTTGATGATGTTTTTGTGTAAAACTGATTTATGGTTCTGTGTTAAATCAACGCACAACGTACGTGAAGGAAGGAAGGAAGGAAGGAAGGAAGGAAGGAAGGAAGGAAGGAAGGAAGGAAGGAAGGAAGGAAGGAAGGAAGGAAGGAAGGAAGGAAGGAAGGAAGGAAGGAACGAACGAAGGAACGAAGGAAGGAAGGAAGGAAGAAAACAAGGAAAGAAGGAATGAAGGGAGAAAAGAGGAAGGGAAGAAGGAAGGAGAGAGCAGGAGGAAAGAAGGAAGGAAGGAAGGAAGGAAGGAAGGAAGGAAGGAAGGAAGGAAGGAAGGAAGGAAGGAAGGAAGGAAGGAAGGAAGGAAGGAAGGAAAGGGGAGAAGAAAGGGAGAAAACAAGGAAAGGAGGAAGGAAGGAAGGAGAGAGCAGGAGGAAGGAAGGAAGGAAGGAAGGAAGGAAGGAAGGAAGGAAGGAAGGAAGGAAGGAAGGAAGGAAGGAAGGAAGGAAGGAAGGAAGGAAGGAAGGAAGGAAGGGAAAAAAGAAGGAAAGAAAGAAAGAAAGAAAGAAAGAAAGAAAGAAAGAAAGAAAGAAAGAAAGAAAGAAAGAAAGAAAGAAAGAAAGAAAGAAAGAATGCCAGAAATGATCGTGATACATTTTTTACTCCATACCGCCCATCCCTCTCTTAATCTCTTAAACTCTTAATCCAACGTCAATTAACGTTGATTCCTTTCCGTGCATCGTTGAGATGTTCTCATAGTTTTCTGTCTCACTTTCCTCCAACTTTACTGAACTTACTTGAAGTACTCACCAAAAAAAAAAAAAGTGGGATGCGTGATCATAAACCGCACATTTGTTGGTTATCGTGGTTGGACCGTCACCCCATTGTCAGCTGGTACGCAGCCACAGTGTAACTAGTAATTAAAACCTGTCAGTATGTGCGACGCCTGCGTGTGTTTGTTTGCCATCTGCCCAATCCTCTCATCTCTCCGTATTATTCAAATAGGACCGGACCTCCTGCTACACCTAATAACACCGCGGGAATCCTTGATTACACATTTCAAAGACGGCAATCAGGACGACATTTGAATGCCGTATCTGAGCCCCGGCCGTGCGTGTCTCCGCAACATAGACACACATGCATGCATGCACGGAGACGACGTTGGAGAGCCAAATGTCACAGCTGGGCAGAGTGTACGATGATGATTGTAAAAACACGCCTTGGTATGTGAGAAACTTTGACGTGGAAATGCAAACACGCTCAGCAGGAAACGGGGACAGAGAGTACAGGAAAGCACACACACACACACACACACACACACACACACATATATTATTAGACAAAAACGGGTGAGGGAGTTCGTGCCTTATATTTTTTATCAGGGACGTGCAAAGTCTATATTTAATGCAGCCGCAGTAGGTCTGGATTTGCATGCCGCGTGTATATGTGTGCGCTCACATGAGAACTTTTAGGTTCGTGTGAATTCCCTGGTACTTTTCCTCATCACGCCCCAGCCACCCCCCCCTCGTATTCATCTGTGCATACTTTCGCATGAGAATGCAGCTATGTGATTGTGTATGTGCTTAATGTGGCACAGCACTGCCTTGCCTGCCTGACTCAACATATTCTCCATTCACTCTCCTTTGCTCTTTCCCTCCTCCTCCTCCTCTTAACCCCCCCGTCCCTCCACCACCCTCCCCTCCTCGCTCTGCCTGGCTGGCACGTACATGCATGTCTGTAGACTCTGTACTGTGCTTGCTGCCGTGGCACGCGCCAACCTCACTGCAATGCAGCCCTGTGTGCATTAATTGGCAGAGAGACAGTGGGTACGTGGTATGCAGTATGGGGAAGGATAGAGAAAGAAAGGGAAGAGGTGGAGGTGTGGAGGGGCGGAGGGGGGGTGAGGAAGCAAGAGGCAATGTAAGGACACAGTGGTCACAATAAGCAACGGACAGAGCGATGGACAGGAGGTCTGGCATGTCCCCAGAGGGACAGACAGACAGATTTATCTGTGTGTGTGTGTGTGTGTGTGTGTGTGTGTGTGTGTGTGTGTGTGTGTGTGTGTGTGTGTGTGTGTGTGTGTGTGTGTGTGTGAGAAAGCAGGTTGAGTGAGTTTATGTCTGTTTGCATTAGCGTGTTTGCAGACTTGTTTCTACTGAGCTTTTAGTGTGTGTGTGTGTGTGTGTGTGTGTGTGTGTGTGTGTGTGTGTGTGTGTGTGTGTGTGTGTGCTCACTCATGTGTGTTTATATGTGCATATATATCACACCGCTGGGGCAAAGCTCTCTAAACCAAAGTCTGACTCACTGTATTCAAGCCTTTGTGATATCCTCCCTTTTATATTTCCGCTGTGACTGTAGAATAAAAAGTTTGCTCGGTTTAGCGCGCAAACTTTCTCCACTTGAGGTTACTTTGGCAGAGCATGAAACGCGGTGTATCGTGATGCTTTCTGGAGATGTGCAGCCTGTATAAAAATACTGGATTTTTTTTTGTTTTGGTTTTGTTTTAACCAGATTGAGGCAAAAAAGATTAAACGAGATCTTTTGAAAGTAATTTTGCTAATAGATTAAGCTCGGTAAGAGAGCCGTCTCCATTATGCCTTTTTTGGTTTTGATCCCCGACACGCCAGAATTACACAACATTTATGTGTTTATGTTATAACGTCTTACTCATCCATCACAGCAGTTTAGCATTTATTTCCTCCTACACACATCTTTGTGGATCCTCTCTGGTATCCATTGTGATTCCTGTAGCTGTTGTCCTGTCACGGGCTGCAACATTTATCCTTCTATCCACCGCCGGTAACGTTTCAGGAGCTGAAAAAGTAACGGTGGAAAAGTCACCTGAGAAAACTGAGCTGCCAAGTCGGAGGCGTGAATTTATCCTAATGTATTAATTTATGTGCAAGATAGTGTTTCCGTGAAGACAGTGCTTCTCTCTTGTTCTGTGTGGGTGTTTGGCAGAGATGTTTTGATATGATTCAGAGAACATACCCAACACATGCCTCCTTTTTGTTGCTGTTGTCGTCTTGAAAAAGTGGGAAACACCTTTCTGCAAACTTTTTATTTTTATTTTCTCCATTTCTACTAGGCCTGTGTTGAAAAAAGCGATTTTCCGATTCTAAATCGATTCTCATATTAATTCCTAAAAATCGATTCTTATGTCTGAAGATCGATTTTTTTTTTTTTTTTTTATTTATTTCTTTTTTTTTTCTTCTTGTTTTTCCTTTTTTTTCCTTTTTTTCTTTTTTTCTCTTTTTTTCTTCCTTTTTCCTTTCTTTTTAATCTCGACATTTCGAATTTTTTCTCGAAATTTTGACTTTTTTCTCGAATGGAAACCGCCCCCCCAGTTCTAACTAATATATATATATATATATATATATTTTTTTTATTTTTTTTTTTTTTTATCATTTTCGCCAGGTGAACTTCAATCCCAGTAGTCGGACACACAGTGTTTCATGACACTTCTGAAAAATGCCAGGTGCTTCATGGCAATATGTGTGCGTGGTGCATAATAAATTAGATACGCTAAAATGATTTGTTTACTGCATGAACTGTTGCAATTTCTTTCTTTTTTGCACTTTAAATGGATATTGAAAAGCCTGTTTGAGTTATTTATTTCTTAGGTATTTCACAATAATTATTGTGAAATGATTATTTCACTAGTTATTTTACAGTCATATAATCCAGGCAACAGCTCAAAAAACATTTTAAATAACACTAAGCCAAATCAATATCGGATCGAATCAAATCGTGATAATCGATTCTGAATATTAAGAATCGGAATCGAATCGATTCTTGACATTTGAATCGATCCCCAGCCCTAATTTCTACAGTGTGTACATTGAAGCTTCCAGTTTATTTTGCTTCACCCAGAATTGCGTCACGCAGGCATTTTGGGAAGTTTCACTATTGGGTGTCTTAATGAATTGCCATCAGCCCTGACCTCAGTGGGCTCTTCTCTTCTCGTTTCTCCCTCTCTCGTCTGACTCATTCTCGTCCTTCTCTTGTTGATGTCGGCCCCGTATACATCTGCCTGCACGAGCTGCATGTGGCAGAAGTTTGCTTCAACCTAATTGTCTTTCTCTACTCGTATTGTCCTCAGATGACTTTCTTCTCCATCGCAGCTCCTCTCCCTCCCCTCCCTCGGCCTCCCTCCCTGCTCTGCCCGGTCTCTGTCTCAGTCTGTAACTGTAGCCTGTGTTTTTCTCTCCCTCCCACTCCCTGCGACGTATAGATACTGCATTGATCAGACACACTCGCAGCAGACACATGCACACACCGAGCCTCCCACTCCTTTCATCATTGATTCGCTCTGCTCTGCTTTCTTTTCCTCTCTCTTTCCCTCCACCCCCCAATTCTCTCCCCTGCCTCTCCCTCTTGTACAGTGGCACTTGTTGAATTTGGCCCTTGGAGAATAGAGAGGGGAGAGAAGCAGAGACAGATAATGACAAGGAGGCAGAGGCAGAGGCTTTGAGACGGTGCTAGGACAGACATTTGAGCAGAGAGAGAATGGGCTTTTGGAGGATATAGAGATAAGAGACACAGGAAGAGGAAAGTCAGTCAGACTGCAGAGAGAGCCGTCTATGAGACAGTGGGAATGACACTTTAAGTGAAAGAGGGAGTCAGCCAGACGGAGAACATCAGCGCTACTCCTTCCATCTGTAACTACTCCTCGTCTGTCCTGCTGCTGCTGCTGCTGCTGGTGCTGCTGGTGTGTTTTCCTAAGTGTCCAAAGGCTTCATGGTGTTTCTGTGGCCGGACGACTGGCTCGCACAGGTCAGAGCCGTCTGGGGCTGAAACACTGAGCGCTCTTTTTGAGTCGTGCACGTGTGCAGCTAGAGGAAACTTGTATGCTGTTTTCTCCAGGTGAGTGTTTGCATGCCAGGGCACACAGTCATTTCCCTACACGGCCCTACACTGGAAGTGTGCAGGAGTGTGTGTACAGTACGTGTAGATTCATGCATGGACACTCATGTGAGTAAGCCACAGGGCATGTGTCTGTATGGAGTGCATGAAGTGGGAGAGAGAGGGGGAGAAAGAGAGAGAGGGAGAGCATGTGTGTGTGTTAAAGAGGCGGTGACATTTTTTTTTTTCTTTTTCAGTTTGTATTCCTGGAAACCGTTCTGTAGCATTGCTCAATAATGAAACTAGTGTGTATATGCATGCGCGTGGGGGTTGGTGGGGAGACGGAAAGACAATGATACAAGGTTCAGAGAAAGGAATGAAGGTGCTGACATTCCTGGAGAAGGCGCTCCGAAAAAAGGAGTTTGGGGGGAAACTATCAAAGTTAATGTAAAATAATGTCTTGCATCAGAATGTTTCTTGTAGCCGGAGCTTGAAAAACAGTAACAAACGCTGACTCCGGGTTCGGCGTCAGCAAAAAATCCAGGAGATTCTCTCAACTCTGACATGAAAAACTGGTTGTATTTCTGTGAGCTGGGCTGCTGAGAAAAAGTTGTTTTCAAAAGGCGACAAACGGGAAATCAAATCAAAGGGGGAATTGTTGTCGATGCTTAAAGTACAATGAGTGTGAGGTTCTTTGGAATCGGGTCGGGTTAATCAGGTATTTCGCAACGTTTCACATACAGTACATGCAGGAGGCACCACATACTTTTTCTTTTCTTTTTTTTGTCCTGGGGAGTGACTTAACTTCTCTTTCCTCACTCCTGCTTCCATCTCTCACCTACTGTCTTCACAAATCCATCTTTCCTTGTCGCTCCTCTCACTTCCCTCTCAGCTGCATTTGTTTTCTCACTTAATCCGACCTCAGTTTTCCGTCTCCCGTTCCTCGTCTGCGTTTGTCGCTTCTCGCCTCTGCAGATTCCCCGAGCATATCTTTTCATCTTTCACACATTTTCTATTTGCTCCTTTTTTTTCTCCACTTCTCCATGTATTTTTCATTTTTCATTTTTGACTTTACAGATGCCTCTTCCAGCGGCACAGACTGCGGTGAATATCTGAAACCCCGTCATCCCCTCGCTCGCTCTGCTGGCCAACATGTCCCAGCTGCTCCATGTGGAGATCCCGAACTTTGGGGCCACGGTTCTGGGCTCCCTGAACGAGCAGCGGCTGCTGGGACACTACTGTGACGTTTCCATTCTGGTAAAAGGTCGGTTCAGCAGAAAAGAAAATCTGCAGATTTTTTTTGCATGACCTAGGGCTGGGCGATATGGATCAAAAGTCATATCTCGATATTTTCTAGCTGAATGGCGATACTCGATATATATCGATATTTTTTCTGTGCCATAATTGGGGTTTCCCCCAAAGCATTATAGCATAGCATCTCTGTTAGCTTCTCTGTTAGCATCTCTGTTAGCTTCATTGTTTTCTGAGGCAAACCCTTAAAAAAACAGTCAGTTTTAATACAAAGCCTCGTGCCAAATGTCACACAGGTTCCTTTATTAACAGAGATCTGCACAATATCAGAATGTATAAAACAAATGAAATAAAAATAAACTGCCTGCATATATAGAATAAAAATGCTTCTTTTTTTTTGTATAGATGTCTTTATTGAGGGCATTAAAAAAAAGAAATAAGATTTACAATAACAATATAATTATCAATATTTGTCCCCCTTTTTTTACTTTTCACAACATTAATTAAACCAAAATAAATAAATAGTAGTAATAATAATAATAATAATAATAATAATAATAATAATAATAATAATAATAATAATAATAATAATAATTTAAAAAAAGAGTAAATAAAAATAAAAAACAACAGCACACCCTCTCCCCTTCCCTCCCTCATATGGTCAATAAATTACATCATTCAGAATCATTTAACAAATGTCTATCAATACTAGAACAAAAATGAATAATAAATTAAATAATCAAGTCCTGTGTAAACACATTCATTAATATAGTCGATGATTCAGTTCATTAGTCCATTAAAAGCACAAAATCCAAAAAAGGATAAAATGCTTCTTGAATAAAATAAAACAAATATCTCTTTCCTGCATAACAATTAAATTAAAATACACTGTGCAATTAATACAATGTAGACAGTAACAGGCAGACTTTTCCACTGAGGTTGACAGTTGTGCAAATAACAAAACATTTGTGCAAATCTCAAATAAAACATTCAAGTCAATTTGTCACAAAATAAGCTATATCAAAATCATAAATTTATTTATTTTTTTAATCGATATAAACGATATTGTCTCGTACTATATCGCGTTTGAAAATATATCGATATATATTAAAATAATAATAATAATAATAATAATAATAATAATAATAATAATACATTTAATTTATAATGCACTTTCCATTTGGAGAATCTCAAAGTGCTACAAAAAAAAAAAAAAAAAAATCATTGATCATAGCTAGCGTATGATTTGCTAAAAAGGTGGGTTTTTAGCCCTCTCTTAAAAGAGTCAATTGTCCGTGGTTCTCTCGATATATATCGCCCAGCCCTAGCATGACCCGCAGATCTTTGAATCAGCACGGGAGAGTATTTTTATCGATATTCTCAACTTCTCTCCCTCAACCAGGTCAGGCTTTCAAAGCCCACCGGGCCGTGCTGGCTGCCAGCAGCCTCTACTTTCGTGACCTCTTCAGCAGCTCCACTAAGACCCAGTTTGAGTTGCCTTCCTCAGTCACACCTGCTTGCTTTGAGCAAATCCTCTCTTTCTGCTACACAGGGAAGTTAACGATGGCAGCTAGTGAGCAGCTGGTGGTCATGTACACAGCTGGCTACCTCCAAATTCAGCATATAGTCGAACGGGGCATGGACCTAATGTTCAAGGCAAACTCCCCTCACTGTGACTCGCAGACGGCCGGGTCGTTAGAGGAGACGGGGTCCGAGCCCCAGAGCCCCAACAACGTCAACGGCCTGGCGGTGGCCGCGCTTTTGGGGACGCCGGGGTGGTCGACGCCGCTGCTCATGCCTCAGCGCAAGATCAAACTGGAAGGGGGCGACCCGGCGCCCATCACGGTCCCCTCCATGCAGAGCAAGATCTCATCCTCGGAGCTGGGGAGCAGGATGGACCGGGCCAGCTCGCTGTTCTACACGGCGGCCGGGGGGACGTCCATCCCCGGCATACCGCCTTTCAACCTGCAAGGGACGAGTG
This sequence comes from Cololabis saira, assembly GCF_033807715.1. Classification (NCBI taxonomy): domain Eukaryota; kingdom Metazoa; phylum Chordata; class Actinopteri; order Beloniformes; family Belonidae; genus Cololabis; species Cololabis saira. Next base: position 6,610,902 of record NC_084597.1, on the reverse strand, counting down.
GAGGGGGAGCGGGAGGAGCAGGCGGAGGAGGAGCAGGCGGGGAGAGATGCAGCCCCGGAGCCTCCAGCCTGCCCACCACCGACAGCCCCACGTCCTACCAGAACGAGGACGAGGAGTTCGAGGAAGAGTCGTACGACGGGCTCACCGAGGAGGCCTACAGTCACATCTACGGACGCTCGGCTAACCCCTACGGGAGTGAGTACTAGGAATGAATGAATGAATGAATGAATTGAAATACAAAACCAAACTATAATAATCAATAATAAATAAATGTAAATAAATAAAAAAAAGACAAAAATATAAATGAAAACATGCATCCATCATAATTAACATGCTCGAAAAGGAGTAGGAAGAAGTAAAAACGTATTAAATCCTACCCTCTAAACTCTATTTCATTATAATCAAAATTAATTTAATTTTTATACAAAAAACAAAAGATATCTATATATATATATATATATATATATATGTATGTATATATATATATATATATATATATATATATATATATATATATATATATATATATATATATATATATATATATATATATATATATATATACACACACACATAGGACTGTCTCAGAAAATTAGAATATTGTGATAAAGTTCTTTATTTTCTGTAATGCAATTAAAAAAACAAAAATGTCATACATTCTGGATTCATTACAAAATATTACAAGCCTTTTATTATTTTATTATTGCTGATTATGGCTTACAGTTTAAGATTAAGATTCCCAGAATATTCTAATTTTTTGAGATAGGATATTTGAGTTTTCTAAAGCTGTAAGCCATGATCAGCAATATTAAAATAATAAAAGGCTTGTAATATTTCAGTTGATTTGTAATGAATCCAGAATGTATGACATTTTTGTTTTTGTAATTGCATTACAGAAAATCACAATATTCTAATTTAAAGACAGTCCTGTATATACATGTACATACACACACACAAATGTTGTATGAATATCAATAATAACACATCCTCACACCTATATACACTGATATAAATATATCCATTTATAAATTAATATATCAGTATCAACAATACATATTTAGAAAAGAAAACAAACAAACAACTCATTACAGCAGAGCCCCCCCCCCTCAAGCCCCTCCTCCCTGTATCTTGTAGAATTCAAAAAAAATATTTGTTTTTAAACTGGTTGATGCTTGAACATTGCTTCAGATCCACACTCAGTCTGTTCTGAATGAATGAATGAATGAATGAATGAATGAAAAGAAGGAAAGAGAGAAGGAAGGAATGGAGAAAAGGAAGGGAGAAAAGAAGGAAGGAAAGAAGGAATGAAGGGAGAAAAGAGCAGGAGGAAAGAAGGAAGGAGGGAAAAAAGTAGGAAGGAAGGAAGGAAGGAAGGAAGGAAGGAAGGAAGGAAGGAAGGAAGGAAGGAAGGAAGGAAGGAAGGAAGGAAGGAAGGAAGGAAGGAAGGAAGGAAGGAAGGAAGGAAGAAATGAATGAATGAATGAATAGTTTATTTCAGTTACATTACATTACATGCAGCTTAACTTGTGTGCATGTAACTGACAGAACATTAATACATATTTACACTAATCAGTTCCACACAATAAACAATAACAAACTCTCTGTAACTGAAAAAGGAGCAGCTGAAGCCGAAGCTTATTTCTGCCGACCTTGTACCTTCCCAAAGATAACCCCGTTTATCAGTGATACAAAAGAAAAGAAAGAAAAGAAAATTTACTCTAAATCGCTCTGCATAATTAAATGATATTCAAATCATTTTGCATTGTAATCCTTAATTATTTTGTCTTTCAATATTTTTTTAAAAGTCAACAGAGATCTACTTAATTTCAGTTCATCACAAAGTCCATTCCATAATTTGACTCCCAAAAATGAAACACATCTGTATTTGACATCAGTCCTCACATAACATGTTTCAAAGACCCATCGCCTTCTTAGATTATCATTTGTTTATTTTAATCTAAAGAAATGTTGAATACAAATAGGAAAGCTTTTATTCTTAACTCGATATAATATTTAAATATCTATGAATTTTAATGAGCCTGACTCTATAATATATATATATTTATATATATATATATATATATATATATATATATATATATATATATATATATATATATATATATATATATATATATATATATATATATATATATATAATTTATTAGTGGTATCGCGATAAGAAACCTTATTTATTATTCTTATAACTCTTTACTGGAGTTTATATTTAGTTATTATGCTCAGTTAACCCCATTATAGATTCTGTGTGAAGTCTACACAGCTTAAAAGGGCCAAAAAGGTCTGTTTGTTTCTTTGTTTGTTTGGAAAAACTTCCAGTATTCCCTTTTTTATCCCACAGCAAATTCCACTACATTACTTTTGAGCGTTTACTCTCCAGCCCCGGACGCCGTATCGGTTTTATCTCTCCGCTCGCTCTAAATGCATTACTTCCTCATCTGGCCTTGGCTCAGATGTTGGAAATTCATTTGATATCAGAACAAACGTAAGACTCTGGATGACTTGCAGAAAATAAATGTAGGGTTTGTCCAGACATGTTATAGAAAGAGAAATAACAGACTTGCATTCATTTAATCCCAGCTACATTATTTGATCTTTCATAAATGATGCATTCTGCACATTTTAGGATGATATACCTCGTGTGTGTGTGTGTGTGTGTGTGTGTGTGTGGGTTCCCTCAGCATAAAGATAGCCTTATGTAGTTATGATTGCTGTGCATCGTGACCAACAACACACTCCTTATCGCAGCTACAGCAGCTGCTCTGTACTGCTTTTTTGTTATGGTTTTCCATCATAATTTCACACGGGGTTCCATTTTCCTACCCATTCAGGCATATGATATATTCATTTTTGATTGCATTTACATATGAGAAACACACAGAGCCGCTACTGTATGGCACTGGCAAACAGACATGTGCTCTCTCGCCTTCATGCACTCTCTCTCTCTCTCTCTCTCGCTCTCTCACTCTCACTCTTTGCATCCTGCAGCTCAAAGGCATCACTGGGGTTTGTAAAATTCTCAAGTTTCAGACATTTATGAAACCCACTCTATCTGTAATCAGCCAGAGAACTGCAGGGTGACATTGTTGGATATTTGAGAGCTGCAGTATGCACGTTGTTTCCTTGTGCATGTGCGCCGCAGGTAATCTAGAAGTTACTGCAAAAACTTTCAGGTGGGAAGATTCAACACCTTACCCTTCATAAGTAGGCCTGTGTGGAAAAAATCGATTCTCCGATTTTAAATCGATTCTCATATCATTTCCTAAAAATCGATTCATATGTCTAAAGATCGATTTAAAAAAAAAATAAAAAATGTTTTTTTTTTTTTTTTTTTTTCATCATTACATTACAACTTTTGGTACTTTTTTGTTTATGCCCAAAAAAGCAATATTTTGTTGGACACGAGAATAACTGGTGCCATGTTTTTGCCTTTAAATATGTTTATAGGTATGAAAACATTAAAGTTTTCAGTTATAATTGCATACATTGTCTATATTTCTTTGCTTTAAATACTGTCTTGGGGTTACATTTGCATAAATGTTAAAAACCAAATTCTCATAAATGGGGAAAAAATAAAAGCGATTTCTTTCGTCCTCTGTTTCCTCCCTGGATCTGTTTGATAATTCTGACCCACGATGTTTCTGAAAGCAGTTCTATCAGCATTCTGGGAGCTGATTGGTCCTTACAGCATCATTAGCTGCAATACTTGCTGTTGAATCTCAATATAATACTAGTAGTAATATTTTGCAGAACTACAGTCATATAATTCATGCAACAGCTGAAAAAACAGTTTTATTAACAGTAACCCAAATCAGTATCGAATCGAATCGGATCGAGATAATCGATTCTGAATCTTAAGAATCGGAATCGAATCGATTCTTGACATTTGAATCGATCCCCAGCCTTATTCATAAGTCCCCATTTTCAAACAATTAAGTTCCTGATACTTCTGCAGAAAGATCAAAACTTTACGAAACACAACAAACCCTTATTGTATTACAATAACCTGCTTTACACATTTAATTGTAAAACTTTTATTTTCATTTGAGCATAGAGGATAGCTACAGGTGAGACTGGAAGTATTTTCCATTTGCATCTTATGTAGGGTTGCCAACTCCCTGAAAAATAAATAACCTGATTGCCTTCCCCCTGAAACGATTTCTTAACTTTTTGACTCGAACCTGAATTGAATTAGATGCATATTATCCAGCAATTCACTTTAATACAAAATAACACAATGAACTGAATAAAATAAGTATCTTTCTTAAACAGAAACCTGTCCTGCTTAACGTAAAATTGTATACATTAATATGAAACAATAGAAAGAAAGCATAACATCCATTCTGTAATAGTGCACATTTTTAGTGCAATAATAAAAGTGCAATCAGAAAGTCTGTAGAAAGCTTGTAAACATACAAGCAAAAAAATCTTCTTCCACTGGCAGATTTTTCTACTTATTTTAAGTGAAAATCTACTTGAAACAGGTGAAAATTGTTGTTTTTTCCAGTGATGAGTCTTGTTTTAAGTGTAATAAGATAAGACATTTTAATTAGAAATAAGACAAATATTCTTGTTAAGATTTTGAGTTTTTGCAGTGATCCATGTTACTTATCCTGTGAAGGACAGAGTCATATTGATAAGTTCAGAAAAGTGTTTTTTATTGTTGTGTTTTGATGTATTTGATGTAAGCCCAGTGGATATTTAAAGCTTACAGAAGGCTGCATTTAACTGCTGCTATGTCATTCCTGCAGTATTTCTGCAGGTGTTTTGGTCACTGCTATTATTTGTAATATATTATATTATTTGTAATCAGCACAAATTATCTGTCCCCATATGATAAAATCCACCATCCCCCCTGATTCTTTTTTAAACTCCAGTACTGCCTACAACTGTCTAAACCTGCTATGCTAAGTTTTAAAATGTTTTTTTTTTTCTTCTGAATCTCTGTTTTCTACTGATTCTTATTAGTCCAGGACAAGGCCGAGATGGCAGCGGTCCCCTTGTCCTTGGAGAGTCGGAACTGTGTGCTGATCCGCAGAGATCTGGTGGCGCTGCCGGCGAGCCTCATCAGCCAGATCGGCTACCGCTGCCACCCCAAGCTCTACACGGAGGGGGACCCGGGGGAGAAGCTGGAGTTGGTTGCTGGTAGGCAGTCGTATATACAAACACGTCCGTCCACTCCCACACACTCAGTAACTGGTATTATACCGGGCTCAGCTTCCAACAGCACTGGGAAAAGCATTCAGACCTGCACATGTGAGATAGGGATATTTGGATGATTCAAAACGCAAAACACTTACGTAAAGAATCAGGGAAAGATGTCTGAGGGTCAAGGGAGGAGGAAGAGAAGAAGGGAGGAAAGAAGGAAGGAAGAAAGGAAGGAAGGAAAGAAGGAAGGAAGGAAGGAAGGAAGGAAGGAAGGAAGGAAGGAAGGAAGGAAGGAAGGAAGGAAGGAAGGAAGGAAGGAAGGAATTTATGAAGGGAGGAAGGAAGGAAGGAAGGAAGGAAGGAAGGAAGGAAGGAAGGAAGGAAGGAAGGAAGGAAGGAAGGAAGGATGGAAGGAATTTATGAAGGAAGGAAGGAAGGAAGGAAGGAAGGAAGGAAGGAAGGAAGGAAGGAAGGAAGGAAGGAAGGAAGGAAGGAAGGAAGGAAGGAAGGAATTTATGAAGGAAGGAAGGAAGGGAGAAAAGAGAAAGGGAAGAAGGAAGGAGAGAGCAGGAGGAAAGAAGGAAGGGAAAATTAGGTCATTTTGACCCAAAAACAGTAAAGGGTTAAAAGCCCCTAGTTGTTCGATCTTACCCAACAAACAGGAAACATCAAGGCTGTTAAAGTCACACGTTGTAGGTTAAATTATATTTACAGACTAGCAAAAGTCCATATGAATTGACAACAGATGTAATGAACAAAGGGCAGATGTTTATCTGTTTTAGGAGTAAAACTGTGGACTCATTAGATAATGACCTTAAACTAGCAAACTCAATAAAAGCATACAAGATATTATTCAAAGCAAAGGTAATGGACACATATATAGAAACACAATAAGCAAACAAAGAAGAATGCACACATGCATGAGATGACAACTTAAATTGGGTTTGTCGGTTTCCTCAGCATCTTTTCACTTTCTGTTTTCAGAGCTATCATTATTATTATTATCATATTATTGCTATTATTATTATTATTATTACTATTACTATTATCATCATCATCATTATTATTAATTATTATTATTATTATTATTATTATCATATTATTGCTATTATTATTATTATTATTATTATTATTACTATTATCACCATCATCATTATTATTATTATTATTATTATTATTATTATTATTATTTTCTTTTATTTTATTTTTTTTGTGTAGACTTATGATACTTCATTTGTTCTTTTTGTATATTCTATTCAGTTAAAAGGTGGGCAAGATAAGCTTTATGCTCAGCCCAGACCTTTTCGGCCAAATAATAACAATGTTGACCAGGGAAAAACCTGTGTTATCTTGTTTGTGGATTTTTGTTTGTTTGTTGATTGACCGAAATAAATATTAACTAACTAATGAAAGGGGATTTAACGGCCTCTGCTTTCATTAAAGAGATATTTGTTATAAATTAAGAAAGTTAGAAGTAGAGGGACCGTATCAACATTTCCATGATATTCATTTCCATTAAGCTGCAAACACGTTTCGTTCTGACTCAAAACTGCTTCCAATCATATGATTTTCTTCCCTAACGAAAGTTTACATCTAATTATAGACAAAGGGTTTTTTTTCCCTCCAGTATGTTCCTTTAAATTGAATTCCTACCCTTACTTGAAACTCTTCACTGAAAGAGCGTCTGATGAGTGTTTGCACGGCCCGGGACAAGCTCGTAAAGCAAGGACGCTCAGCGTACGTGAAGTCATTCATACCGGCTGCAGTCGTGGGTTTGACCTATATCAACGTCCCGGTCGATTTGAGAGGAATAAAATAAAGCTGCAGAGTTGTCTTTGCAGAGATTTAAGACTGTGGCAGAAGGACAGCCATCTCTGCAGTTATCATCAATCAGGCCTTTATGGACGAGTGACTAGACGGAAGTCGGTCTGGAGTAAGAAGCGTGACTGCCTGCTCCGAGTCTTTGCCAAATGGACCTTACAGATCTCTGAGAAGCAAAGGGAAACGTTTTTTTTTGTGATTTTTTCTTTTTTTGTACGATGAGACAAACATTGAAGTTTTGCATATGTCTGTCAGACATTGCTGCTGCTGGGAGTGAGACAAGAGACTCTCCCACAGAACAGATAGCACTTATCATCAAGGTAGCATTATGTCTACGTCTGACAGTCGCAAACATGCTGAATTAATTCAGTTTGATTCTTTTAAGGTAAGACAATCAAGTGTGAATGCTTCCCAGTGTAAGAGAGAGACACAGATGAACATTTTGGCATATGTGACTATGACAAGTCAATCACATGATCAACTTCTGTCGATTTGCTGTATAATAGGGCTGTTCGATTTTGCCCAAAAATAAAATCTCGATTTTTTTCTCTCAAAATCCGATTTTCGATTACGATTACGATTATTTTGTGAATTGACAAAAGGCAAAGAAATTATTTCAAATATGCTGTTTTTTTATTGAACATTTGCCCCATTGGGCTTTAAGTGCAAACTTTGCTCTTATTAAACCAAAAATGAATGAATAAAGTGCAAAACTCTGTAAAATAAGTTGAAAAAAAGTTTTAAAAAATATAATAAAATATAAAGTTTTATCTCTGAAAAAAAAATCAGCAAATCAGCACTTGCAAACATACAGTAAGTTATATTTCCAAATATATTAAATAAAACAAGACATTTTCTAATTAAACTAAACTGGGTCTTTGCATGCTAAATAATAATGCAACCCATGAAGGAGGTGGAGGTGTGTAATGTCAGTCATTACATTTGATGTTCACATTTGCAAGTTTTTTGCAAGGAACACGAGCCGGTCTACGGCATCTGTCTTGAGGGATGCCCGGTGGCATGTTAGTATATCACCATGGTTACAACGCCCCCTCCTACACTAAAGAGCCTCTCCCATGGGGCACTTGTCGCAGGTATTGAGAGGTATTTCCATCAATCATTAATATGGTATCAATCATTAATATGTGTGCAGACAAGGTAAAAAAAAAAAATAGAAATTACAATTTTTTTTTTTTTGAAAAATCGATTTTACGATTTTCACATTTTAACATCGTTCTAATTACATAATCGCGATTACGATTTAAAATCGATTAATCGAACAGCCCTACTGTATAATATAATTTCCAAAAGCGATGAAACTCAATGAAAACGTGTAACTCTCTCCCGTAGTCTGCAAGTCAAAGACGGCTTTAGTATCGTGCTGTTGTCATGATCTTGCAGTCTCTCTCTAGTTCCTGATTCCCATTTGGACTTCAGTTTAGAGAAAGTCTGAAAGAATAAATGAAACAAAAGTAAAAAGACTCATCACTGACAAGGAAATCAGGTTAATGTCTTTCTGTCCAAACATCACAGGCAGCCAGAGGTGTCAAGTAACCAAGTACAAATACTTTGTTACCTTACTTAAGTAGATATTTTGGTTATCTATACTTCACTGTAAGTAATTATTAGTAATTATTTTTCAGATGACTTTTTACTTTTATTCCTTACATTTTCACACAATTATCTGTACTTTTTACTCCTTACATTTTACAGCCTCGTTACTCTATTTCATTTCGGCCTTTAAATAAAAACTATCCAGTTAAATTGCTCCATCCGGATAGAGTGAATTTGGTTGTGGTTGTTTCAGATGTTCTTGTCCAGTTTTGTTCTTACATCCGTTCCCTCAGATTCCTGCAACTAAACTTGGATGTACATTCCAATAAAGGTTAGGATAAATGATAACATGCTCTGAAGTTTGACTTTTTGCACCATTACAATACTTATAGGCAACTAGTCATCATATCTGCTGCTCTCTGAAACACATGTTAATGCTCAATAGTACACATATATGCTTCTTTAATATATTTACATTATACTAAGATGCATTCATTTTCAATGGCTTTTGTCCTTAATGGCTTTTTTCCCCCTTACATTACTTTTACTTTTATACTTTAAGTAGTTTTGAAACCAGTACTTTTATACTTTTACTTGAGTAAAAAACTTGAGTTGATACTTCAACTTCTACAGGAGTATTTTTAAACTCTAGTATCTATACTTCTACCTGAGTAATGAGTGTGAATACTTTTACCTCTGCAGGCAGCCAGGTCTTCATGACACGAGGACAACTGATGAACTGCCACTTGTGTGCCGGCATCAAACACAAAGTGTTACTCCGCCGTCTGTTGGCCACGTTCTTTGACAGGTGAGTGCAAAGGACACGGGCGGGCACACATCATCTGTTTTTATCTAATTCTCTCAGATTTGAGAACTATGTATGACACCAGAGCTGTTTCTCCTGCCACAAACCAACTTTCACACTCCGTCTGTAGCCATGTTGTGCAATGCGGTTAGTTGTGTGTGTGTGTGTGTGTGTGTGTGTGTGTGTGTGTATGCATGTGTGTGTGTGTGTGTGTGTGTGTGTGAGTGTATGTCTGTGTGTGTGTGAGTGTATGTCTGTGTGTCCCGTTTTGATGTACTGTCTGTGCCCGCTGGTGACTCTGCCCCCTGGTGTGGACTGTGTGTTACTGCAGAAACACTCTGGCCAACAGCTGTGGGACGGGTATCCGCTCGTCCACCAGTGACCCCAGCAGGAAACCCCTGGACAGCCGGGTCCTCAACGCTGTCAAACGTAAGCTCATTCCTCCAAATCACCTAATGCACGTCAGAGACCACGTAGTGCTGGGCGGTATATGACCAAACATTTATATCACGGTTAGGGCTGGGGATCCATTCAAATGTCAAGAATCGATTCGATTCCGATTTTTAAGATTCAGAATCGATTATCAAGATTTGATTTGATCCGATCCGATTCGATTCCGATATTGATTTGGGTTAGTGTTATTAAAACTGTTTTTTGAGCTGTTGCATGAATTATATGACTGTAGTTCTGCAAAATATGAATACTAGTATTATATTGAGATCCAGCTAATGATGCTGTAAGGACCAATCAGCTCCCAGAATGCTGATAGAACTGCTTTCAGAAACATCGTGGGTCAGAATTACCAAACACATCCAGGGAGGAAACAGAGACGGATGAAATCGGTTTTAATTTTTCCCACATTCCGTTTTTATTTGTTCCATTTTCGGTCTATTTTGGTTTTTAATTTTTGAGATTTTGATTTTTAGCATTTTTTGCAAATGCAACCCCAAGACAGTATATAAAGTAATGAAATATAGACAATGTATGCAATTATAACCTAACACTTTAATGCTTTCATACCTTTAAACATATTTAAAGGCAAAAACATGGCACCAGTTATTCTCGTGTCCAACAAAACATTCCTTTTTTGGGGGTAAACAAAAAAATAACCAAAAAAAAAAAAAAATCGATCTTTAGACATATGAATCGATTTTTAGGAATTAATATGAGAATCGATTTAGAATTGGGAAATCGATTTTTTCAACACAAGCCTAATCACAGTATTTTTAAAAATTATATCGGTTTCACGGTATATCACTGTATTTTTTTTTCATGCACAACTGGGTGTTAACCACATTTTCTAATGATTTGGAAAGGAATTGCTGCAGTAAATTGACTTAGAATGGCCTATTTTACTGTCATGAGGAGGAAATATTGTAGAAAAACATTAATGTCCACACTAGTATAAATACAGGTTTGCATGGCCTCACAAAATGATGACGTTTACAATGAGGTGGCACTTATGATTCTAATGAAGTGAGAGAATCAGTCAGACAACACTTAAAGACTTTAAGTGTTGTCTGACTGATCTTTTACAAAATTACAAGGTAGAAAATATTTATTTAACGTAAAAAACTGAACATTTTTTAATTTCCAGCATTATGTTGTTTTGGTTCCACCTCCTGGTGAATGTTAGGTAAAATTCTTATGGGGTTACTTTTTGGTTGGCCAATGATTTATGTTTGTGGTGCAACATTTACGGGAGCGGCCAGTCTATTTCCTTATATTACAACGCCGTTATTAATCGGTTTCTAAGATCGCTTTTTTTCCCACTTATTCCACCGAACACTGAAAGGGTTTTTTTGCCATTTTCGGCCGAACAATTTCGGTTACCGAACAATCGGTGCGTCACTACTGCTAAACAGTCTCCTCACAAACAGTGTCCAGCGGCGGAACGTAGCGCCGCGCGGCGTTCCCAACGTACTGTACATACCAGGGGTCACCAACCTTCTTGAAACTGAGAGCTACTTCAAGGACACTGAGTAATGCAAAGGGCTACCACTTTGATAAAACACTGCTGAAATAACAAAGTTACACAGTTTACCTTTAATTTAACATCATTATTAATGAAGACACTAATCGTTAATGATTCATCAATAATAATTATTCAGAATGATTAAACAAGGTAGGAAACAGATACATTTCAACATGCAATATTTAATTTCTTATTTACCTTTCCAAGAGTTTCATTTTCAAATGATCATTTCTACAACAATTCGCAGGAAATCTTTTTCAATTTTCACAAGCCATTAACAGTTTTTATCAAATCATGAACTCTGAACCATGTTTGTACAAATGATCAATCATGTAAGATTTAACAAAAAATTTACTCCTTTTAAAATAAATCTTGTGACATGTACTGAAATGTCTCTCCACGTTGTGCCGCTTAAGCCTGATTTATGGTTCCGCGTTACACCAACGCAGAACCTACGGCGTAGGGTACGCGGCGCCGCGCACCCTACGCCGTAGGGTCTGCGTTGGTGTAACGCGGAACCATAAATCAGGCTTTAGCCGTCGCCACAGTCGCATCGCAAATGAGAGACACAGAGTTTTCTTTCACGTTAGTAAAAAAGAACTCTCTCTCACATTCACTGTGAAAATGATACGTTTTTTCCTTTTTCCTGCCATGTTTTTGGCAGCGCTCACGAGCGCGTCTCAGCAAAGCGGTGGTTGGTCATGCGCACTAGACTGACCTGACCCAAACTACGTCGGCGTTCGTATATTACATTTTTTTCATGATTTATATATATATATTTTTTTATTTACGTTTTTGTGTATTTGTTTTTGAGTTTACATCACTGTGAATGTAATTTAAAAAGAATAGCAACACAATTAAATACAATTTTAGACAGAGCTAGTTCGTGATTAGTGCTATTTTTAGAACTGGCCCACGGGCACCAGGTTGGTGACCCCTGGTACACACTCACCGGTATTACGGTATATGAAAAATTCATATCATAAGAAAAATAACCACGGGTATTCGGTATGAACCGGTATACCGCCCAGCACTAAGACCACGCACAAACTTGTCATGATGGGGTTTTTGCTGTTCTCTCTCTTTTCCAGTCTACTGTCAGAATTTTAACCCTAACTTCAAGGAGAGTGAAATGAATGTGATTGCTGCTGATATGTGCACGAACGCGCGGCGCGTGCGCAAGAGATGGCTGCCCAAGATCAAGTCCATGCTCCCCGACGGCATGGAGGTGTACCGTGCCGGGATGGGCATGGGTGCTGCTGTAGGTCTGGGCCTGGGCCTGGGCGCCACCCAGACCGGAGTCCCCCTCCCCTTCGAGCCCGACTTCAAGACCCTGGAGCAGAGGTTGTACCCGGATCGCAAAGGCCCTTTCAGGACTCACCCACCTCTGACGGAGGGCAGCCCCGGGTCCGGGGAAGCCGGGGAAAACGCCGAAGGTGAAGGTGAAGCGGCGGTGCAAGAGGAACCCGGGGGGGAGGAGGAGGAGGCCGGGTCGGCCGGGTCGGCCGGGTCGGAGGGTGCAGACAGATCGCAGGGGGCGCCGGCTCTGATCCCGGGGGCCGACGCGGGCGACGCACCGACCGAGCAGAAGGTGGAAAGTTTTGGACAAGGTCTGAGGGTGAACGGACAGTGAACGTCCCTTTGGGGTCGCCTCTCGTGTTGTGAAATCTTTTTAACACATGCATTTTCTTCTGCTTGCTCTCAAACTCTAACGTCATTTCCACCAACTCATCCTCCGTCTCTCTCTGCTTCCTCCATGGAAATTCTTCAGAGCACTCATGGATCTTATTACCGATAAGTCGGTCGCACATGCATGTGCATGTGTGCATTCGTGTACTTGCACACTTTCCCAAGGTGGAAGTACAAACACTGACAAGTAGAAGTAGACACAGGCACGGACGGTCATTAGCACATGGAGAAAATCCCCCTCTTCTAATCCGTTCCTGTATTTCGTTGTACGAGGAACACACAGTATTTGAGCTCCTGCACCAAAATTAAAAAAAAAAAGGGCCTGATAAACAAATAGCTGTAATGATTCATCATTTCAGTGCATTATAAAAGCTACAGCTGCTTTGCGGGCAAGCTTACGGAGTGTGGTGTAATAGCTCGTAAAAATGATTTCATTTTCTTGGAAACGTGCATTTGAAAACAGCCCAACCTTTAGAAACCCAGATCAAGAGGAGAGAAGAAACGACGCAGGGGGAGGGCAAATAAAACAGGATTACAACGTTAGGTCACATACGTCCAAAGCACCTTCTAACGCAACATCTTTTTTTTTCCCTGTTAATTCAGGATGTATGATGAACATTACGAAACCTTTTTTTTTTTTTTTTTTATTTCCATGAATGCTAAACTTTTCTTCACAATCCAAAAACAAATCTATCACATGCAACGGTTTTGTTCATGCATATCTGCCGTGACGTATCGGATTAGATCCTCAATGTGATGCCTGTGTCTGCTCCAGACCTCTCTTTCCATCAATCCAACCACACACACAAAACAAACATTAACCAGTCTACAATGCAAACCTTTAATCTCTTTACCGACGTATTCAAACAATACACGGTTCACAAAAGAAAAAAGAAAAGAAAAACATGTCGCTTTTGAACTTGAACTGAAGAATCTTTTGAAATACAAGCATCTTGGAGACACAAAGAGAGAAAACATGTACTGAAGTCCAGCCTTGCATGCATTTAATACAAACAATGGATTGAAAGAATTACTGAAAAGAACAGCAAAGCCACAACCCTGCATCTAAAGATAAGAGCTATTGTTGCCTGGAGCTATATGCCGTTAAAAAACACAGAATGACGTTTCTCCGTCTCTCTCTGGGATCTGACCTCAGTCTAACCACCATTAGAACTGGCCTTCGGTGTAACCCGGGATTGACCATCTTGGACACGTTACTGTTAGTTTGAATTTCTGTTTGTTTTGTTTTCCTTTTTAACTACGAACTGAAGCTGCCGCCACAAAAAGAGGGGAGTGAATCAATGGAAGAGAAAGAGGACGAGCACTACACTGAGTGGTTGAAGAGAAGAGAGAAGCACTGTTCCACCTTGATGTGATCTTACATGTACAGAGACTACACAGACCTGCTTCCATCCTGGCTTTTTTTTTTCTTCTCCTTCTGTTGGGGAAAGGGTGGGTGGGTAAATTATTGAATAAAAAATTTAAGAGCAGTTTATCCTGGCTTATGTGCTGCTGCATTTGCACTCAAGAAGGTTAAAGGGTGGGAAACGGAGGAGTTGGCAAAATGGACTTGTAAAGACTGCAAATTGCCACCACATCAGCCTGATTACATAATTAATCAGGCATTTGTGGCCTTGGATAGAAACAACGGCTCTCTGAAGAAGACTGTTTCTATATTTTAGATGGGAGGGGGGGGTTAGGTCATGCATTTGTCATACTCGCTTTCTTTTTTGATGTCTCTTTTCATGCTTGTTGCCACGCATAGAGCGCGGTGCAAGCAGCCTTTCGTTATTATTTCATGCATTGAGTTCAAAAGATGCAACGTTGTATGTATCCCTTGTACTTTGCTTGAATGAAAGCCCATTTAATCACAAGAGCAGACCCTTTTTTTTCATCCTTTTTCTTCTCTTTGCGACAGAAATGCACAATTTTAAGAGCTACGGAGAAAGTACAGCACTTATATATTCCCCCTGCTAGATTTGATCTCTTCTTATTCATGTTTCGTTGCCCAATTCTTCTCCATCTGTCACCCAAGTATCTTGGTTTCTTTAGGGCAAGCTTTAAGATGGCTCTGTACGAGAAAGGCAGGGCTATGATTGCACTAGATAATAATGAGGATGTTACATTTTCTTTTCTTGAAAGACGTGTGGTCCGTCACGGATGAACCAGGGCTGTGATCAAATGGCCAAGATGATTAATGAATGTAAACTGTAGCACTGCTTTGTTAAAGGCCCAGGCCTCGATAGAATATAGTCAATTACAAAGTCCCTGTTTATACATTTCTTTTTTTTTCTTCTTCTTTTTTTTTACATAAATTGCTAAATTGGAAATTTTACAAATGCACCACAATGAATGGGACTGGATTTTGGCTAGATGGATGTTTTAACTTAAAACACAAGTGATTTTTGTTTTTTTAAGCCACTATACTATGTATAAATAAAACTTCTGACAACAATGGGGCGCTTGCAGGGCCGGTTCTAGAAAATGATGACTAGGGCTGCATCTCAGATCAGAGGGGGGGCACATGCCTGGCACCTTATTCAACACTAAATTATGCATTTTCCCATAATTTCAAGCGGAATGATACTAGTAAAACAAGAATATTTAAAGTGTATTTCAAATGCTTTATTGCAGCAATATTGCTGCAGAACAAAGAAAATGCTACATTTAGTCTGGGCTACCTCACCCATCAGATAATCTACACTGCACAAATTCAAAATCTTAACAAGAATATTTGTCTTATTTCTAGTTAAAATGGCTAATTTTTAGTCTAAAAAAATCTTATTACACTTAAAACAAGATTCATCACTGGAAAAAACAACAATTTACACCTGTTTCAAGTAGATTTTCACTTAAAATAAATAGAAAAATCTGCCAGTGGATCAAGATTTTTTTGCTTGTAATGAGAAGATAAATCTTGTTCCACTGGCAGATTCTTCTACTTATTTCAAGTGAAAATTGACTTGAAACAGGTGAAAATTGTCAAATAACAAGTTATTTTTCTGGTAATTACTCTTGTTTTAAGTGTAATAAGATTTATTGACTAAAAATGAGACATTTTAACTAGAAATAAGACAAATATTCCTGGTAAGATTTGAAGTTTTTGTCAGTTTTTTTTCCCGTCTTTTCAACTGAGCATGCAAACACATAAACTAAGGGTGCAATGCATGCTTATGCACCCTTTTAGAACCGGGCCTGGGCGCTTGTCAGTGACATTTTCGTCAGCACAGCCGATGAGTATGCCCCCATGTGGTTAGAAGTGGTATTGCTGCAGAGAGTGGCTTTAAGATGATGTGAACAAGGTCTTCCAACGTGTTAAACAGCAGGGAGCGCTTCCCTAAAATGTGCAAAACTGAGCAATGTTCAAGTAGCCTGCAGGCTTTTATTACTCTATGATTTATATTATCCTCATCACAACACTTATGAATGCCTCTAATGTTGAAATGAAAAGATTCAGTCATTACTTTATATCTTTATAATCGCTCTAATTTATTCCCCTTAAATTGCTCTTGTAATTAAATAAAGATATCCCCTTGTCTATTGGAGCCATCATCTTAATTACTGATTGCACTATTTTTTTTTAAATGACAAAAAAAGACATGTATGTATTTTTCAAGTAACCTATTTCTTGGTTATGACTTAAGATTATGGAAAAACTTGCAACTTTGTGTACCAACCACCCGAAAATTTGAAGTAGTTGAAGTAACTCCACTGTTTAAATAATCAGGAAGTGTGTACTTCGTATTGTCAATTCAGAAGAAAAAAAAAACATTCCTTTTGGTTTGAGTTGTATATTTTTAAATCTGAAACATTTTGCGTAGCTACTAAATGCATTAGAAATTTAAGTTGAGTTCAAATTAAATTGATGCAGTAGCTAGGCCGGGAAGTGTTGATAAACTCAAGCGTAGGACTAAAGGAGTGTGAACAGTGCCTTAGATTGTGAATATGTGGGTGTGAATTTGTGCCAATTATTAGGACCCTGCTGTATAGCATAAGTTAGACCCTTATAGATTATTTTTTTTTCTTTTCCCCATGTTAAATTCTGTTGTTCAACGTTGTACTGAGAGAGCCTTAATTAAGTTATTCTCATATTTTCATGCTGTCTTCCATCAGGTCATTGTTAAACGGAGAAAGTGTACTTGATCAGCGGCTTCATTTAATTGAACATATTGCACCAAAGCCACTGTATTTAATTAAAGGACTAACCTTTGTTGGACACACTTGTATAAAGAAAACCTGCCTAAAGGAATTAAACCCTGATACAGATTTGAATCAAACCCACTTCTGGTCACTGCGGCAAATCCCAAGTCCTCCCTCTGGTTTAGGCCCCGTTTACACATAGCCGGGTATTTACAAAAACGGATATTTCCCCCTCTACGTTTTGAAAAATTCCATCGTTTACACGAGATCGTTTTCAGAATCTCTTCATTTACACGAATCCGCATAAAAACGCTGTTAACGTCATGCCAGCCAATCAGAATCCTGGAAAAAACATCAACAAATGACACGAGTAACTTCCAGTTAAGGCTGATTTATGGTTCCGCGTTACACCAACGCAGAGCCTACGGCGTAGGGTACGCGGCGATGCACACCGTACGGCGCTTCGCCGCGTACCCTACGCCGTAGGCTCTGCGTCGATTTAAAGGGAAAGTTCGTTTTTTTACAACCTGGACCTTATTTCTGGCATTTTTTATGTTCGTATACTCACCCAGGCAAGTTTGGTGTCATTTGGAGTCCTTCGGAAGATATTAGGAGTTTTTTGCGAGCCGCTTCTCCATATAATGGTAGCGGATGGGGCACAGCGGACAATCATGTGTTATTTAGACGCTGCATCGTCTGTGTCCCGCTGTGCCCCCATCCACTACCGTTATATGGAGAAGCGGCTCGCAAAAAAACCTCTAATATCTTCCGAAGGACTCCAAATGACACCAAACTTGCCTGGGTGAGTATACGACCATAAAAAATGCCAGAAATAAGGTCCAGGTTGTAAAAAAACGAACTTTCCCTTTAACGCGGGACCATAATTCAGGCTTTACTTCCAAGATGAACGAGAGTCTTTTGTTTGGAGTGACAGAGAAGTGGAGTTACTTTTAAGTGTGACTTTAGAATATAAAACAGGTAAAATACAAGAAAATATTGACGGTGGCCAAACTAATTGTAAACACTGGTCACACTCATGACGCTGGTGACGTTTCTGTTGCATAATGTGACGTTCTGAAGCCTAAATCTCTGTTTTCCTCTGTTTAGATGCAAACGTGAAAACTGAGTTTTTGAAAATCTCCACTTTGGCCGGAGTTTTCAGAAATGATCGTTTTTGGGGGCTTTGAGATCCGTTTTCGTGTAAACGAACGGCCGAAACGCATGAAAACGCCTCCGTTTTTGCTCCGTGTGAACGGGGCCTTAGTTATCCATCGGTGGGATGAAGTGGTGTTACAAAACATGCTGAATTACTCCCATCTCATGAGCACAGTACTGTCAGTGGTGAATTTTGTCACCACAGCAGATCTTTGTGCCACCGTGTGGTCAGAAGTGGTTTCATTACATAGAGTAGCTTTAAATCAGAATAACATGGCTTGTTGGCAATTTATGCAAAAATGCAAAACATTGTGTCCGACTCCCAGCTAACAAAAAGTACTTTTTTTTCAGGTTGTCTGTGGTTCTGGTTCATTGTTTTGGGGTAAACTTAATGATGTTGCACTATAAACAAACATTTTCAGAGAATGTCAAGGAAAACATTTGGGAGAATACACTCTGTTTTAAGTGGCTGAAAGATAAAAATGTTGTGTTGTAATTTACATGTTTCCTTCATTGCAGCCAGAGTCTTGTTTACCATAAACTCATTTGCTCAGATGATCACTGAAAATAAGAAATAGTGTGGGGCTACTGGTTCTAAACAAATATTTTCAACAATGTGTTGCAAATAAATTCTTTCTGGTTTTATAAAGTCTTTTTAATTTTTGCTTGGTTCATCCTCTATTACTGTAAAAAAAAAAAAAACAACAGTTTTTGTCCCAGTGAAAGGTTTATCTACAAAGCAGTACATTTATATGCAAAATGATACTCATATCATGACATGCATGCCATGCAGATGCTCACGCTAACCCTATGAAACCTCTAATCTTTATATGCACCATGTATTTTATGCTAATTAACTGTTGTTACTCTTAACAAGCAAAGACAGAGGAGTCTTGCCGTTAGCAGGGCTATTTTTTTATATACATCCTGGCCTTTCATTGAATGTTTTGCATAAAATTGTATTTCTTCTAATAACAACAGCAAAGTTGTGTTAAAGAGCAGAGTACATAGACTAACTACCCAGCTGAGTGTGCATTTGAATCTTCAGCAGACTCAGAAAAAAAAAATGCACTAAAAGTTTGTATGTGTATGTACATGTCCTTGAATATAATGCCAGCACTTTAGAACTACTTAGAAACCGAAAGGAATGAGAAAAACGACATGAGTGACCAAGGCTTAGGCAAATGAGGAGGAAATGCAAAATCTTGAAGCCATGTGTTCAGAGCGCTGACAATCAGAAAAGGGATGAGACCCAAAGTGCACTCTGGGAGATGTGACATGACATGTGTGCTGTTGCTTTTTTGCTTTGTCTTTCCCCGGCTTGCTTCGGTCTGTGCTAGCTTTCTTTCCAGACTGGAGGGACAATAGTGATGTTAACTCCAGCCTTCTCGGTTGTACTAAGTGTATGTCTTTGCAACACGGCCTGAACCGTACCCTGGTGCTTCATGAACAGAGCTGTCCCATGTTGACACGGACCATGTCTGTCATGCTCTGGTAAGCATGTGCCGAACCTGGCCCTGGGTGACCTCATGATGGAAAACAATACTAATGGTAAACTAGATAAATAAAGGATGTTATCATGCTACCGTACACTTTGAATATGGTATTGTTCTTCACTGTCAGCAGGGCTTTTGGCAGTTTCATTGTTGATATTGCTTTATGTTTCAAAAAAGATTTTCAAATGTTCATGCGACTGCTGACTCAAGCATCAATAATGTATTCATCTTAAATGCTAGTTGCCACTTTTGATGTTGCATAAGAATCTACCTTTCATTCCCATTGTGGTATCTGCCATCACCAGTTTTGAGTTGTGTAGTTAAGAATACCTGATTTCTTTAAATGCAATACAGAAAAATCTGCTTTCTAATAAAAGTCCTTTCTTCACTGTACACTGTACTGCCCATTTGCTTTTCTTTTGTCTCTGGTTGTTTGTGTTCCCTCTGCTTCACTTAGGAATCTGTCCACACATCCCCGTGTAAAGGTTTATGTGATTATTATTATAGTGCAAACATGAAAATGAGGAGATGTCAACAGATGCAAGCAAAATCATTAGCACAGGTGAATAATCTTAAAATGAAAAACTATTCTGAGTTTTCAATTCAATTCAATTTTATTTATATAGCGTCTATTACAACAAAAGTTGTCTCTAGGATCTTTCCAGAGACCCAGAACATGACCCCCGAACAATTATTACATAAACAATGGCAGGTAAAAACTCCCCTAGTGGTAGAAAAGCCTTAAGCCAAACAGTGGCAAGAAAAACTCCCCTTTAGGAGGGAAGAAACCTGGACCAGGACATGGATCATAAGGGGGGACCCTCCTGCCGGAGGCCACACTGGGGTGGTCAGGGGGGGGCAGGCCAGAATGTCAACAAGCACACAGCAGACATCCACACAGGTGGAAGCAGCAGTGGGATGACCAGAGGGGGGGACTGCAAGTCAGCATGCAGCTTCTGAACCTCTGGTCTGCAAACATACACAAAACAGAAAAGGGGGGGGTAGACCAGCACAACAAACTACAAGAACAATGGACAAAAATAATGGCTATGAGATAATAAATGAAACTGTCAGCCTCCTTAACCCAGATTGGAAGTTGGTTCCATAGTAATGGTGCCTGATAGCAGAACGCCCGCCCTCCAAATCTACATTTGGATACTCTAGGAACTACGGGTAAATCTGCACCCCGAGAGCGGAGAGCTCTGCCAGGAACATAAGGCACTATCAGGTCTTGCAAATATTGTGGATCTAAGCCGTTTTGGGCTTTATATGTAAGTGATAAAATTTTAAATTGGATTCTGAATTTTACGGGTAGCCAATGGAGCGACGCTAACACTGGAGAGACGTGGTCTCTCTTGCTGATTCCTGTCAGTACTCGTGCTGCTGCATTTTGGATCAGCTGGAGCCTATTCAGCAGATTACTTGGACATCCTGCTAACAACACATTACAGTAATCTAGTCTAGAAGATACAAACGCATGAACTAGTTTTTCTGCATCACTCTGCGAGAAGATTTTCCTAATCTTTGCGATATAACGGAGATGGAAAAATGCTATTTTACAAACCTGATTAATATATGGTTTAAACGACGAATCCTGGTAGATAACAACACCAAGGTTTCTCACAGTTGTACTGGAAGCCATCGCAACACCATCTAATCCCTTCCTAAAATGCTTTGGACCAAGAATGATAATAACCTCTGTTTTATCTGAATTTAGAAGCAAAATATTTCTGGACATCCAGTCCTTGATGTCCCTAAGACATGCCTGAAGTTTAACTAACGGTTCTGTTTCATCCGGCTTCATAGACAAAGAGAGCTGCGTATCATCAGCATAACAATGAAAGTGTATGCCGTGATTCTGGATTATACTTCCCAATGGCTGCATGTATAAACTGAACAAGATTGACCCTAGCACTGAACCCTGCGGAACACCATAACAGACCCTTGACTGTTCTGAAGAAACCTGATCTACATGAACAAACTGAAATCTGTCAGATATGATTTAAACCAACGTAGAGCTGTCCCTTTAATCCCAACAACATGCTTTAACCTGTGCAGTAAAATGCTGATCTATCTGATGACGCAAGTTTTGGGGCTGATCACCCTGAGCTGGCCACCTCTGCAGAGAGGGTGTATAGTGTGGCCGAAACACCCCATGACATGGAGGAACACTACTGATGATGCGTCCTAAATTAAAACCTCAAATGCCCCCCCTTCCCTTGCAACAATCACTCACCATCAACACACACACTCACACACACACACTCTCATGTATGTGGATGCACAACGGAAATTGACATCTTATCCTGTGTTTCATAAAACTCAAAAGCAGCACTGAGGTCCAGTAGAACCAGTATGGACACTTATCCCTTATCTGAGGCCATAAGGAGGTCATTAATCAGGTTTTTAAGTATTTAAAACAGTTGTGCAGCAGGTATGCAGCACCTTTCTACAGAAAACCAGCAGGCCTGCGTGTGAAAGAAATAAAATGTAAACTTTTTGTAAAAGAGGTAAATAAAACTTTGCTACTGTTGATTTTATGTAATGGATATAACAATGGCAAT
Source organism: Cololabis saira (assembly GCF_033807715.1). Taxonomy (NCBI): domain Eukaryota; kingdom Metazoa; phylum Chordata; class Actinopteri; order Beloniformes; family Belonidae; genus Cololabis; species Cololabis saira. The sequence continues at coordinate 6,588,537 of NC_084597.1, read as the reverse complement.
TAAAATCATTTCAATTTAACAATGCCTTTGTTACGTATCGGTTCGGTGTTTGGAACCCCAGAATGCAGAGACGGAGACAAAGTCAGTTTTAACGTGTTTATTGGTAAACACAGTGTTTCCAAAAACGGAGAACGAGGCAGGTGAAGGTGGCGGAGGACAGGGCTGAGCATGGGTAGACGCTGAAGCACACGCAGAGTGATCAGGCACGGCAGAGAGGCACCCCGGTATCTGCACAAAATCCCAGGAATGATTAAGAGTGAAGACTGTACACAAAAGTCACTAGTAACTGAAGCCACTACCATACCAGTTGCGAAGGAATAATCCGGCACAGGTGTGGTGTCTTGGCCAGGCTTTATAGATTGTCTGGGATGAGAACCAGGTGTGCCTCGTTGAGCATGCCAGCCTGACCACGCCCTCCGCTGCACATGCTGCCAGGGAGAGAGAAAGGGGTGGAGGGAAAAAGGAAAACAGAGCCTTCCAAACTCAAACCAAACACCAACACAATGTAGCCATGACAGCCTTACTTAATTCCACCAGGGACAAGACCAGATTAACCATATGACCTTTAAAGGGCCCAGGGCAGTGAGGGCACCAGCAAAATATCTGGTTTATCTCACGTTTTATGATCAACTGTCCGATTCCTTCTTCTGCACAGTGACTTTGAACGTGAGTTGAGACCCTCTCCTCATTGGTCAGTCCACATGAGGCGGGTCAAAATTCAGACAGGGAGAAGCTAAGTGGGAGCGCTAAAAACGTGAATTAAAAAAGGAAAAGGACCTCAAAAACGCAGAAAATTTAAAGTATACAGTAATTCCTCGTTTTTCATGGGGTTATGTTGCAAAAAGAACCCGCGATAAGTGACATTTTTCAGAGCCTACAACGTAGGGTGCGCGGCGACGCCCACCCTACGCCGTACCCTACGTTGTTGGTGTAACGCGGAACCATAATTCAGGCTTAAAAGTAAACAGACAACATGCGCGCGCACGTACCCGGGCAGAAGGGTAGAAGGGACTATTTCTTTCATTTTTATTTTTTAAACAACTTTATCCTTATGAACGCAATTGTTATATAGTCCAACTTTCCTTATTTTATTCAGAACACTTTTTTTTTTTTCCTCTTGGGCGTGGGCCCCCCCGCCTGCTCCGCTAGTGGTTGACTTAATTTGTTTATGCTAATTTAAGTATATATATTATTGAAAGTAGTCAAACATGATGTTACTTTATGTTTAGTTTATATTGATAATTTGAGAAATTATTAAGTTAAGAAATTAACTTTGAGAAGTTAATTTAAATGTTTGAGTAACACTGAGTGACATTATTTAGAGATCTTAAAGGAAACATTCTTACTGATTGTTGTTTAAATTGAGTCTAATTAATGTCTTTTCTGTTTATCTTAAAAGTTATCAACCTACTCTTCTTTATCCCATCCCATTCCATTATTTGATTATCCCCATTTAAACCATCAAACTAAACTCATCTTCAAGAAAATAAAAACTTTGCATTAAGAAGATTTGAGTTGTCTTTTGCATCCTTCTACAATCGACCAAGCAGTTTTTCAAGTTTGCGCAGAGTTGTGGTCAGAAAAAACGCATAACTTGACAAAAAAAAAAAAAGAAATATATATATATATATATATATATATATATATATATATATATATATATAAATAATATATGTATGTGTTTATTTCACTGCATAAGCACTTCTGGTTATATACTAACTGCCTTCCGTTGCCATGTACTTTTGACATGTGCAATGACAATAAAGTTTAATCTAATCTAATCTAATCTAATTATAATACCTGGGTGACATGCACTAATTCTACAGTCCCTGCAATAGCTGGCAAATACTTTCCAGGGATTTTCCTGGATATAAAATTGACATTAAAGGCACTCAACATGTTTCATTGGAAATTGAGCATGGAGAGCAGGATCCTCTGCAACCCAGATATAGCAACAATCATCCATCACAATGTTTCAAAGGTATATTTCAAAACGCAATTAAAGGGTCATCACTGCGCCTTATAGTTTTATTTGTATAGCACAATTCAACACAAAGTGCTTTACATCAACATTAAAAACAGCAAGACACAATTAAACAGTAAATAACAAATCAAATGATAAGAAAACAGGTTAAATAATAAAAAGCACAAGTTGTTAAAAAGTAAGGGAAGTCCAGCAGGTAAGTATTTAATTTAACAGTAATGTGTTTAGGCCTGATTTAAAGGATCTACAGTTGGAGCAGACCTCAGGTCTACAGGAAGTTTGTTCCACCGGTGAGGAGCAGAATAACTGAACGCTGCCTCACCTTGCTTGGTTCTGGTTCTGGAACCACAACAAACCAGATCCAGATGAACCTCAGGGGTCTGGGAGCTTCATAGGAACTAACAGATCAACCATGTATTTTGGTCCAAGACCATTCAGTGCTTTGTAGACCAGCAGGAAGATTTTAAACTCTATCCTTTGACTCACTAGAAGCCAGTGTAGTGATTTCATGACCGGTGTAATATGGTCCAGTTTCCTGGTGTTTGTAAGGACTCTGGCGGATCGTTCTGGATCAGCTGCAGCTGCCTGATAGATTTCTTGTTAAAGGGAAAGTTCGGTTTTTTACAACCTGGACCTTATTTCTGGCATTTTTTATGGTCGTATACTCACCCAGGCAAGTTTGGTGTCATTTGGAGTCCTTCGGAAGATATTAGGGGGTTTTTCTGCGAGCCGCTTCTCCATATAACGGTAGTGAACGGGGCACAGCGGGACACAGACGATGCAGCGTCTAAATAACACATGACACACTCGTTCATTTCTTTTATGAATCACTAGATCTGCTTCCAGGACCTGTTGTCTACATTCGGGGCTGTGTGTGTAACAAATAAATCAGTTTGTAAACAAGACCTCTGACCTGCATGACGTCATCTCTTACAAACTGATTTATTTGTTACACACACAGCCCCGAATGTAGACAACAGGTCCTGGAAGCAGATCTAGTGATTCATAAAATAAATGAACGAGTGTGTCATGTGTTATTTAGACGCTGCATCGTCTGTGTCCCGCTGTGCCCCGTTCACTACCGTTATATGGAGAAGCAGCTCGCACAAAACCCCTAATATCTTCCGAAGGACTCCAAATGACACCAAACTTGCCTGGGTGAGTATACGACCATAAAAAATGCCAGAAATAAGGTCCAGATTGTAAAAAAACGACTTTTCCCTTTAAGGCCTGTAAAGATGCCATTGCAATAATCCAACCTATTGAAAATGAATGCATGAATAAGTTTTTCCATGTCTTGTTTAAACAGAATCCCCTTAATTCTAGCAATGTTTTTCAGGTGGTAATAAGCAGATTTAGTGATAAACTTTAGATGGCTGTTGAAGTTCAGGTCTGAGCCCAAATTCTGAGTCGGTTTTATACGTCTTATACAGTATCACAAGTCATATATTTATATCAGTGCTTTGCTGTCTTTTTCAATTTAACTTGAATTTGTTCAAGACAAATTTTAGCAAAAAATAGCACCAGAATAAATGTTTGTTTGTTTAGTGGAGTTCTTGATGGTGAAATAAATTGTATCACCACGTGAGATCGGCTCACATTTTGATGCATGTCATTTTATTTTTGCAGATAAGTGATGAAGTGGAAACAAACTATCTTAACCTTGGAGAAATGTTACATCTTGTCAACCATAAAAGACAACACCACTACTTTCTAGAGCTGGGTATCATCACTGACCTCCCGATACGATACCGATACACTAGGTCCCAAGACGATACGATTTCCGATACGATACAATTCGATATTGATATTCTGGTTACAATAAGGGAATAACATGATCCTTCCACGCGCCACGTCCGGCCAGAGAAACCCCACCCTGCCTGGTGAAAAGAAGCAGCCTGCTCACTCCTCAAGTAAGGAGGAGACTTGAGCTCAGTGCAGGGCCTCCCGGGGTTGGTAGATGGAGCAATGCCCAGGACTGACTTAGGTAGGAGCACTGGGTGATAAAATGGGGGGAAAAAATCGGGATTTAAAAAAAAAAAAAAAAAAAAAAAATTTAAATCGATACTTGGATTTATGTATCGATAATCATTCCTACACATGCATATCGATAAAATATCGATATATCGATATTTTTAACCCACCCCTACTACTTTCTACAGTATGTCAAGTGGCGGACTGATAAGACTGAATAGGGCTTAAAGGCATGGGATAAACCGTGGCTTTTATTACTTTTAAAATGTTGCCGTTTATCTTTTTTTTCTCCTCATGTTAAATTGATGTAAAATTTGCTTTGCCTCACCTCATTGATCGTTTCATCCAGGGGTATGGTGTTTACTGAATCAGCAGCTTCTGTTGCAGTCGGAGTCCTTTCCAAACAAGGTATCTCATTTGGAAGAAAAAAAAAGCTGAAAATGCAATACATGAGTTGAGTCTTACTTTTAAATCACTGTGCTTTGAATTTAGATTGAAGTTGAAAGGACCTGATCGAGTTTAATGTGAATACTTCTGCCTCAAGTATCAACTACAAACTTTTACAAAGTTCTCAGTTAAAATGCTTACCTATTCATAGTCTACAGTTAAAAAACAGAAAAGCCAAACTGCTAAAGTAAGTATAACAAAGAATTAATTGATTCTGATAATTGTACCTCAAATGAATGCGTATTGTATTTCAGTGCGTGGTTGCAACATGAGAAGAAAACTATGGAGAAAATTGACTCAAAACATTTATTTATGCGTATTATTAGATTTGTCTGTAACTTGCTCGAAGTTACAGACAAAACGATAATTACGAATTCAAAAAGCCTCCTACACACACAAATTGTTAACTATACATTGACTTGTATTTTTTCTCATGGCTACATTATTATACCAGTAAAGTATAAAAACTGGTACTATATATTAAATCAATAAACTCCCTACTGATATTACTTATCTTAGTCTCTAACCCAACCCAAAATGTTGAAAGAGCCATATTAGACCAAAAACACAAAATACAAACGTCTGGAGCCGCAAAAAATGAAAAGTCTTGTATGTATAAGCCTTAGAATGAAGACAACACATGCTGCATGTATCTATATTAGTTATAACTGGGGCAAAAAAATTTTTTCATTATGCACTTCGAGAAAAAAAGTTGAAATGTCGAGAAAATAGTCGAAATGTCGAGAAAAAAGTTGAAATATCAAGAAAAAAGTCAAGAAAAAAGTCGAAATGTCGAGATTAATGTTGAAGTACAATCTCGAGAAAAATGTCGAAATGTCGAGAAAAAAGTCAAAATTTTGAAAAAAAAGTCAAAATTTTGAAAAAAAGTTGAAATGTTGCGATTAAAAAGGAAAGGAAAAAGGAAGAAAAGAGGAAAAAGAAGAAGAAAAAAAGGAAAAAAAGGTCAAACATTTTTGAAAAAGCTCCAGGAGCCACTAGGGCGGCGCTAAAGAGCCGCATGCGGCTCTAGAGCCGCGGGTTGCCGACCCCTGCTCTAACCAATATTACCGACTAATTTTTCTGATGCTGGTCGAATAAAATACTGCTATGTACTGCAACTGTTTAGCACTGTTTACCTCCTCAGACACACCGACAGAGTGAGCTCATCACAACTGAGGGACAGATCAACAGTCACGGATCAACAGTCACCTCAGCCAATACTGGGCTCCCTTTGACAGGAAAATGGGAAAGTTTCCTGAAATTGTGAGCAATATGAACATAAAAACCCTAATCAAACCTGTACGGTCATCCCTGACCAACATCATAATAGCTGCCTTCATCTCCATCACCAGCCAGAATAACCTTTATAAAAAAAACTTTAAAAGTATCATGAAGCCCCACAAATATAAGGCCACATTTGTTACCAATCACCGGAAGAGTTGTTTTTCTTTGGGGCAACTTTTTAGGGGCCTCAAAAACATGAACTCTCCTCATAGGTCGAAATAATTCATGATAAACACAGAAGTACTGGTCATAACAAAAAAATTTAAGAAAAAACTCAAAATGTCTTTCTTAAAAAAAAATCTAAATCAAAAACACTCAACAGAAAATTATGTGAAACACACAATTTCACAAACAACGTTTTGCCGTCATGTTTTCTGAAGTCTTTTGTTTGTTCTCTCTCTGTTTTTTATTAGGGCCCGAGCACTTACAGTGCCCTATTGTATCTGTAGGAATTTTTATTTTTCTTTCTTCTGACAAAAGGAGGGCCTTTTTGCCCCCCTAAACGTGCCCAAAAGTCACCAAATTTTGCACGCAAGCCAGGCCTGGCGAAATATCTGATATTTAATGGTTTGCATTAATGGGCGTGGCCTAATGTCTCAACAGCGCCCCCTGGAAAACTTTGTGCCTCAAGCCCCACAATACGGTTTGACGTACTATACTATACTACTATACATGCGAAAATCGCTACACACCTGTATCATGTCGCAACTTAAAGAAAAGTCTCTTGGCGCCATGGCCGAAACCCAACAGGAATTCGGCCATTTTCCATTAATTGTGTAATTTTGGTGCAATTTATGCCATTCCTTCGGCAGTTAATACAGCCCGAACCGTAACGTGCACCCAGGTGTGTTATACATCAAAATGTGCGTCTCTATCCTGCGACGACGCGCATTACTTTTATCTTTCAAAAGCGTTACCGTGGCGACGCTAGATGCCAAAAAGCGTGCCCTCACTTCATCTGATTGGTCCATATTTGATAGTTCTCCAAAAGTCACCAAATTTTGCATGCAAGCCAGGCCTGGTGATACATTTGATATTTCATGGTTTGCATTAATGGGTGTGGCAAAATGGCTCAACAGCGCCCCCTAGAAAACTTTTCTCTGCCATAACTTTTGAATGGTTTGACATAAAGACTTGTGGGTGGTGTCATGGGAATCGGTTTTGAGTATTTGACCTTCATTGGCATGAATTAGCCCCGCCCCTTCGTTTTACTCGTAACACAGAACTTTGCTGATGACCTGGCTCTCCTGTCGCACAACCACAACCAGATGCAGGACAAGACCACCAAATTATCAACCACATCCCTTGGGACGGGGTTAAAAATAAACCATAAGAAGACCAACCTGATGAGGATAAACACCTCAACCAACAACCCAGTCACAGTAGAGGGCAAACCCATAGGCTACAGGAGGTCGACTCCTTCACCTACCTCGGCAGCATCATAGATAGGCAGGGTGGCACAGACAGCGACGTCACTGGGAGAGTAGGCAAAGCCAGAGCAGCGTTCATCATGCTGAAAAACATATGGTCATCCAAAGAAATAACCACAACAACTAAAGTGCGTATCTTCAATTCCAATGTGAAAAGCATTCTTCTCTACGGTTCAGAGATGTGGAGAAGGACAAAAAGGACGTTGCAAAAGATACAAACCTTCATCAACTGCTGTCTGAGGCGCATCTTCAAAATCACGTGGCCAGAAAAAATGAAAAACGAGGAACTGTGGCAGAGAGGAAAACAGGAGCCAGTAGAAAAGCAAATACTGAGGCGAAAGTGGGGATGGATCGGTCACACCCTGAGGAAACCAGCGGCTACTATCACACGCCAGGCCCTGACTTGGAACCCCCAGGGGAAGAGAAAGAGAGGACGGCCCAAAAACAGCTGGAGACGGGACACTGAGGCAGAACTCAAGAGCCATGGAATCAGCTGGGGGGAGGCAGAAAGGACAGCCCAAAATGCTGTTAAATGGAGAAAAGTCGTTGGTGGCCTATGCTCCACTGGGAGCGACGGGCCTAAGTAAGTAAGTAAGTACAGAACGAGGTCACATACATGTTTTCAATATATCAAGTTGATCCGTTCATGCCCCGACAGAGCGGGGGAACGAGAGGCAGTGAAGCCGGTGTTCTGCCATTTTTTGCTGCTTTGCCAAATAATGCTACCTAATGGTTTTCTACCTTTGTAGAGCTACAATTGTATTGTGCTTTACTCCCTAAACTATGTCCTTTTCCCCCAAGTGGTCCTTGTCTCTTGCCAGGCCGTCATTGTAAATAAGAATGTGTTATTAATGACCTGCCTGGTTAAATAAAGGTGAATAGCCGAATGAATATCAAATAAAGCGATAGAATTGTTTTTTTTTCTCTCTTTATCGTATAATTTTCACAAAGTGTAATGCAATTCATGTCATGGGTAATGTATTTTGAAGGATCAAATACTCGACATCCCATATTATCCTTTTTACATCGTGCAAGAAATGATTGGCGTCGCAATCAAACTTTGAAAATCGACTGTGCGCATGCGCAGAACCACAAAGTAGCATTTTCTGGCATGGAGCATGGAATGGAACGATAAAGAGGGGAAAAAAACAATTCTATCGCTTTATTTGATATTCATTCAGTCATTGGCCTTTATTTAAACAGACAGGTCATTAATAACATTCTTATTTACAATGACGGCCTGGCAAGAGACAAGGACCTCTTGGGGGGAAAGGAAGTGGGCTGGGGAGTAAAAAACAGTAAAATTGTAGCTCTACAAAGGTAGAAAACCATTAGGGAGCATTTTTTGGCAAAGCAGCAAAAAATGGCAGAACACCGGCCTGCAGCGCCGGGCAAAGCCCCGGGCGAGGCGAAAAGTGGGGCGCAGGTTTTTTGCGCAGAGCGAAGCGCCCGGTGTACAGAGCGAGATGGCAGAGTCTAGAAGTCAGGCTCTGTTGAAGGGGCTGACTGGACAGACTGCCACCAGGATGGCTGAGTCTGTGTTGGATGGAGAGGAGGATAGTGTAATGGAGGAGGATTTGTTTAAACTTGCTGCAAAGAGGAAAACACCAGAATCCGCAGTTGACAGTGAAAATGTGAACAAAATGTCTAAAAAAGACTCACAGTGTTCCCCCTCTGAGTTAGAGGAAAACACACAGGACACACTCAGCTCACGTTCGCAATCCCTCTTTCGTTCGCAAACTCTCCTTCGCAATAGACCCTTTTCACAGTGACGTCAGACAACTTCCGTTTTGGAGCGCTGCAGGTTAACCTGAGTTCCGCTAGCGTAGTGGGCGGCATTTACAAATGGAGTTTACAGAGTCCCTCCTGCTGCAGCTACCCAAACTCCGTTTGTGCGACGTGCACAGACTGGCACAAAACTTGTCCGCCACTCCAGGCTCCAAACTGGACAAGGGCTAAAAGTTTTTCATAGAGCAATATCTGTTCAATTATGAAGGTGAGTGTTTTTGTCTTCTTACGTTAGCGGAGATGCTAAACTGCGGTCCGACATCATCTGTTAGCTTACCTGTTCTGCGAGGCTAAAAAAATATAAAAATATGTCTATAAGGCCCCTTTCTCGATCAAGCTGCTAGTAACTTTATAAATCTCAAACTATTAATACATCTACTATTCTGTTTCACAGCTGTTAGCCACCGAGTATTGTTTTACATGGCTAATGTCGTGCCTTCTCTCCATGACATTGTTTTGGAACAGTGTCAAATGCTGTTGACCACTCGGTCACAGTGAGAGCACGCTGTTACAGGTCCATGAAGAAAAGCGACGAGCCTCATTACCTCCAGATTTCTTATATAAGATCATAGGGTTAAGTTTTCTTTTAGTTGTGTTATGCTGCAGTTGCAGACTTTGCAATATCCGCTTTCGGGAAATTTGTTTACCGCCAAAGAAGAAAAGTGAGGGGGCACAGTGACTGAAGTAAGCGGGCACTGCCCCCTGGTGGCCGCCCATGGCGCCCACACTGCCTCCTCAGACACATGGACAGAGTGAGCTCATCACAACTGAGGGAAAAATCCACTAGGGACAGATCAACAGTCACCTCAGCCAATACTGGGGTCCCTTTGACTAGAAAAGAGGAAAGTTTCCTGAAATATTTGATATGAAAACACTGAAACAATGTGTTTGTCTGCATGCCAGATGTCCACTAAGTCAGTGTCTCCCAACCTGGGGTCCGGGCCCCCCCTGGGGGGGTGCCAGAGATCTCTGGGGGGGCGTGAAACTTTGTCTGCTTTGAGGATATGCAGTTGTAAAAATTATATTTGAGCATGTTAAATAAATAAAGAATCATAATAACACCTAATGGAAACTGTAATCCAAGTCTGTATAAACCCACGTAGTATTTTAAAATGACCAATATATATTTCTAAGTGATTTAGCAGGATAAAAACTTTATAAATTATTATTATATCATTATTCAACATTTAATCATACTACCACTCTGACAGGTTGTTAAAGGAAAAATGTTAAAAATGTTTGCTCTCATATTAAAAGAGACATTTTTCAGTCATTATTTTATGTCCTTGCAATTATTTTTTGTGCGTATTTTATACATTGGTGACACAAAATGAAGGTGAGAAAGACAAAGTCATATGTATACAGGGTAAACCAAAGAGAAATGTATCACAAAAACATAATTAATGTTAATTTTTTCAATTAAAGACTATTTTGGTGCTAGTACGTACGGGTCGGGGGGCCCGGCTGGTCTTAGACACAAGTAGGGGGGAAACAAGGAAAAAAGGTTGGGAACCACTGCACTAAGTAGTAGTAGCAGCAGTACCAGTAAGGAAATCTCACCTGTACTTTTATAGAAAATACTGCTAAATGAAAATAAATGGAAATGTTCATATCGAGCAAAACCAGAATGTGGTTATGTTTTATGTAGCTCTGATCAGCTTCCAGCAAAGAGACGGCCGTATTTACAATATCTTGCAGTGGTTTGTGTTCAAATCTTTCAAATTACACAGTGATGCTCCACGTTCAATGATCACTCTGCCAGGACTGTATATTCTGAAATCATATTGTTAATGCAATACTGATGTGTGCAATGTCAATATTGCAAAAAGCTGATGTGCATTTGTTTCAACTTCAGATTGTTTTGTGTCGAGTGCTCTCCTATCGATCAGATGAAGCTCAAATCCATCAGGTTGCTTTGTGCACACAGCATCCACTGCAGTGCTGTATTGCAGCGTGTGTAAAGAATAGTGATAAGCTGCCATCTCAGTGCTCTGTTTTATCTTAACTGGCCCAGTCTGCCAGACATTCACGTAGCACTGCTGATGCTGTCTAGTCACATCTCTCCCCGACCACTTCAGGAACTCTTTCCCCCGTCAAGACAAAAAAAACCTACCGCTTGAACGATGGTGCGACATGACTTTAGTTTGATCAAAACCTCGACACAAAGTGAGGTATTAGGTTAGCGAAACAAAGTCATTTGCAGAGGGGGAAAAAAAAAGTGCTCATTAAAATGGCTCAGATGAGCTGGAGTACCATAACAAACAACAAAGCCCAGACGGTCCTGTTGCAGAATGCTGATGAGATGTACTGGGTGCCTCTCCTTTTTCTTTTTTCGTACCTCCATCTCCTTGCTTTTCATATAGAATTTAAACTTTACTTTCAGTAGAGAAACATATTACCTGGGGCATCTTATACTTACTGAGGTGGTTGGCCCATTCTGGCTCGGATGTGTATTTAAATATTTACACTGCATATGTGTCGAAATGTTTGCATGCGGCCGTGTCTGATTTTTTTTGCAAATATAACTTAGAAATCTGTAACGTAGAAGGAAAATAAAGAGATGGTGATCAGGCAAATACCGACAAACACTGAGAAGGAAAAGCGGTTGTTATCCCCTGAGACTCGGGTGTTATTTTCTGATGTTTTTGAGATGATGAGTATCACGTCTGATTAATGCATCTTTAATTTAGGTCATGAATCCTAAAGTCTTATCATTTCGATGCAAGATTAGAAGCGGTTTGACATTTGGTTTGTTGCCCACACGCTGTGCATTTTTGGAAAGTGCAGGGAGGTGGGCGGGGGGAGCAGAGAAGGTTTCAGGGTCTGGTGAGGCGAGGTAAGTTTATCTGTATAGCACAATTCAACACAAGGTAATTCAAAGTGCTTTACATCAACATTAAAAGCGGCAAGACACAATTAAACAGTAAATAACTAATAAAATGAAATAGAATTATAAGAAAAGAGGTGAAATCATAAAAAGCACAAGTTGTTAAAAGGTAAGGGCAGTAGAAAGTACAGCAGGTACATCTCATTCTTACAATGATGGAGTTTAATATAGAGATAGCGATGATAGAGATAGTATGGTGTAAATAAATATTTATTTGGGCATGTGTGTACAAATATATAGAAATACTCAACTATGTGTATGTATGTATAGGTAAGTGTGTGAGTACACACAGTATTTTTGTTTGCAGTTTCCAACAAGACAAACATCAGTCACTGTTACAGGCAACAAAGCAAACTTTTTCTCCCCGTTCTCCCTCCCATCCCCTTGTCCCCTAGAAAGAATAAGAAAAATGGGTTAGAATAATAAAAAAAATAAACAAAAAAAAAATAATAATAATAATAATAATAATAGAGCAAAAGGGGGAAAAACATTAATAGATATAGTATTGATTAAGAAACACTTATAGATATCCATTAAATAAGTACCCTGGATGTGATATACAGTATACGCATGCCCGTGTGAATACAGACATACATACAAATACATGCATACAAATATTGAGACAATTATGACATTAATGTATTTCAAGAAGTTTATTTGTTTATTTATTTGTTTATTTGATTGGATCCCCATTAGCAGCTGCACAGCAGCTACTAATCTTCCTGGGGTCCACCCGTAAGTTCATCAGCAACCCGCGGCTCTAGAGCCGCATGTGGCTCTTTAGCTCGACCCTAGTGGCTCCTGGAACTTTTTTTCCTTTTTTCCTCTTTTTTTCGTCTTTTATTTCTTTTTTTCCTTTTTTTCCCTTCCTTTTTCCTTTCCTTTTTAATCTCGACATTTCGACTTTTTTCTCGAAATTTTGACTTTTTTCTCGACATTTCTACTTTTTTTCAACTTTTTTCTCAAGATTGTACTTCAACATCAATCTCGACATTTCGACTTTTTTCTCGAAATTTCGACTTTTTTCTCAACATTTTGACTTCTTTCTTGAAGTGCATAATGAAAAAAAAATCTTCCCCCAGTTATAACTAATATAGATACATGCAGCATGTGTTGCTTTCATTCTAAGGCTGATACAAGACTTTTCATTTTTTGCGGCTCCAGACATATTTGTTTTTTGTGTTTTTGGTCCAATATGGCTCTTTCAAAATGTTGGGTTGCCGACCCCTGATCTACTCCCTCTGAGCCTCCTCCTGCTGAAGTAAGTTACCAACGTATCATGTCTTAAAAAACATATAAAAGGTCTTTTCCATCTTTTCCATTGTCATGTTTAAAGCCATCTCTTTAATCCATCTTCCGATTCTTGTAGTATATATAATTATAGTATAGTAGTATATATAATTATAGTATAGTTAGTTATTATTAATACTTGTTAATAAATAATTATTGAATGGGGGTAGGATTAAATAAGTTTACACTTCTTCCTACTCCTTTTTACACATGTAAATTAAGATATTAAGTGTTAAAGTATGACATTCTTTGTTTTGTTGGTTTTTGCGTTTGCTTTGTTTTGTTTTCTTATCTTCTCTTTTAATTGTTGTCTTTTACATGTACAAAATAAAAATCAAATCAAAATGGAAAGAATTATGTTTCTATACGGTCAAAACGTACAAAGGCCGGGTCAAACACAGTATTACAAAAGTAATCTGTAACAATTCGTACAGTGAATTAAACCAATTTGACAATTCTATGCCACGATGCCTGTTTCCAGGTCTTATTTCTCATAACTGACGAGGATTACGTATTCTATTCTATACGGTCAAAACGTACAAAGACCAGGTCAAATACAGTATTACAAAAGTAAAAGTAATTAAAGCTACAAGCAGCGATGAACGGGTCCTCGCACTCATGGCCCCCGCCCCCCATAAGCATATCAGAAATGACACCACCCACGACTTCCTATGTCAAACCATTCAAAAGTTATAGCAGAAAAAAGGGACAACCAATCAGAAGAAGGGGCGGGGCTAATTCAGGCCAATAAAGCTCAAGGACTCAATACAGAGTCCGATGACACCACAAACGACTCTCTATGTCAAACCTTTCAAAAGTTATGGCAGAGAAAAGTATTCTAGGGGGCGCTGTTGAGCCGTTAGGCCACGCCCATTAATGCAAACCATGAAATATCAAATTTATCACCAGGCCTGGTTTGCATGCCAAATTTGGTGCCTTTTGGGGAACTGTCAAATATGGACCAATCAGATGAAGGGGGGCGCACGTTTTGGCGTCTAGCGTCGCCACGGTAACACTTTTGAAAGAGAAAAGTAATGCGCGTAGTCACCGAATGGAGATGCATATTTTGATGTATAACACACTTGGGGACACGTTACGGTTCGGACCGTATTAATTCTCGAAGGAATGGCATATATTGCTCCAAAATTACGCGATTAATTCAAAATGTTCAAAATGGCCGACTTCCTGTTCGGTTTCGGCCATGGCGCCAAGAGACTTTTCTTTAAGTTGCGACATGATACAGGTGTGTACCAATTTTCGTTCATGTACGTCAAACCATATTGTGGGGCTTGAGGCACAACATTTTTTCTGTCTGAACCAATCAGATGAAGGGTGGGCGCGCTTTTTGGCGTCTAGCATTGCCGCGGTAACACTTTTGAAAGAGAACAGTAATGCGCGTAGTCGCAGGATGGAGAAGCACATTTTGATGTATAACACACCTGGGTGCACGTTACGGTTCGGGCCTTATTAACTGCCGAAGGAATGGCATAAATTTCGCCAAAGTGACACGATTAATTCAAAATAGCCGACATGCTGTTCGGTTTCGGCCATGGCACCAAGAGACTTTTCTTTAAGTTGTGCCATGATACAGGTGTGTACCGATTTTCGTGCATGTATGTCAAACCGTATTGTGGGGCTTGAGGCACAAAGTTTTCTAGGGGGCGCTGTTGAGCCATTAGGCCACGCCCATTAATGCAAACCATTAAATATCACATTTTTCACCAGGTCTGGCTTGCGTGCAAAATTTGGTGACTTTTTGGGCACGTTTAGGGGGCAAAAAGGCCCTCCTTTCGTCAGAAGAATAAAGAAAGAAGAATAACATTTCCTACAGATACAATAGGGCCTTCGCACTGTAAGTGCTCGGGCCCTAAATATAGAACAATAAAGAAGTGCAAGAAAAAGAAAGAAGTGTGCTGAGTTTTACTACATTAGGCGTTGTAATATAGTACATTAAACATGACTGAAAGCACCTTTTGTAGACTGAAAACTTCAAGGTCAACGAGATGGATATACTAGCAACGTATGCCGCCTTTAAACTTGAAAATGTTGAGAACATTTCTTGTGTTCAAAGTGACAAAAAGCATTTTATGTAAATGAACAGAGCAAACACTGCAGACAAGGCTTGCTCTTCTTCATTTCCCTCGTGTAACTAAATGATATTAGCCGGAAGGATGGAGCTGAGCAGGTCGCCAAATACTTTCTCTCAAGAGTCTGTAACCGTCTGTTGTAGATTGGATCTTAATTAATTGACTCTATAGAATTTATGGCCAGACAGCCGGAGAGATTCTCCCCTGACTCTTATCTGTGGAAAGTAGCAAAATATGAGGGGAAAATAAGTAATGAGAGGAAGATGGACTATGTATACATTTGGGGATATAAGGGTTCGTCTGAGAATTTATTTAATTTAATTTATTTCTTTTTTGAAGTTCTGTACTTTTTTTTTGTTGAAAATGAATCTGTGTTTGCTTTACTAATTTGTACCTTTTTTACTCGACATCCACACAAAGTTGGAAGGAAGACCATACCTCCTGCACCGATATTAAATGATGTATAGCTCAGGGGGCTTAATCATCCCTTATGAAATGATAAACGTGAATGATCACATGAGACCGCTGACTTCAGCACCCACCAACCTGGCATTGAAGGGGGGAATACCAGGTAAGAAAGACAAAGTGGAGAGATGGTTGTTGGGAGGGATGAGCAATGATTTATAATCATTCACTTCAACATTCTGTTTCCCAAAGTGTTGATTATTTATTTTTTTGTGCATCATGGGTCTTGTAGTGTTTGCCAAGATGCTGTACTCCCTGGAGCAGAGTTGTCCAAGGCTGAATCAGAATGTTTTCATATTTGATATATCATCAATTGGTCTGAAAATGACAATTTTAAAGGAGCTTGAGGCAGGATTTATGAAAAAAATTAGTATACGTTTTAAGTTTTCTAGTAATAATGTCAGATGAAGCGTTCCAAACCAAAAAGAATGAGCCCTCTAGTGTATCTCTCCGTTGCCTTGAACAGGCTGTGTGCTGCAAAATGTGCTGCAATTCAGAGGCCGAATTTCCCGCGCTGGGCGGCGGATGTGACGTCACATGACGCTGCATGCACGTTCTCCCCGTTCTCCCATGCCAGTGTTGTGCCAAAAAGTGATTGCCTGCCAGAATCTGATTTCTTCTGATTTCTGGCCGCGGGAGCGCGCACAGCAGCCCATTGAACGATAGCCCTAAAACGTCAGATTTTCAGATTATGAAGCTCAAGAATGAGATCAAGTCATATTTAGGCAGAAACAACTTTTCATTAACTGTATTTGGCCTCCAATCAATTTTTGGCAGGTGAAAATGCCTATTTTGTGTTGTAATGGTCCTTTAAAAGAGTTAAAAGCAATCCTGTGAGCTCTAGTGTTTATGTTATGAAGCTCAAGAATGAGATCAAATCATATTTAGGTAGAAACAACCTTTCATTAACTGTATTTGGCCTTCAATCAATTTTTGGCAGGTAAAAAGACCCATTTTCAGGGGAGAAATCAGATTCTGGCAGGCAATCACTTTTTGGCACACCTGCTTCACTGTTGGCTGCAGTACCCCTGACGGCCGTCACGGCGAAGGGTGGCACTAGAGAGTCTCATTTCTTAAAAAAAGCCTCATGCTGTATGAATTTTGGTATTTTACGATTTAGTCTAACAGACTTGTCAATGAAGTATATATATATATATATACATACATACCACGTTTTCATGTTCACTACTGGTAAAATGCCGTGACTGTGTGCTACACATGTACAAGGAAGACAGTAGATGTCCAGGTGCTGCTGTCTTTATTGCACAGAACACTGCAAATATAACACAGAAAAAGACAGTTTCGGATCAATACACAGGACTGTCTCAGAAAATTTGAATATTGTGATAAAGTTCTTTATTTTCTGTTATGCAATTAAAAAAACAAAAATGTCATACATTCTGGATTCATTACAAATCAACTGAAATATTTCAAGCCTTTTATTATTTTAATATTGCTGATTATGGCTTAAAGTTTAAGATTAAGATTCCCAGAATATTCTAATTTTTTGAGATAGGATATTTGAGTTTTCTTAAGCTGTAAACCGTGCTCCTTGTAAATCACCAGGGGGAGACAAACACCTGGAGACTAAAGCTTCAGCAGTCCAGTCAAATAGTTTTTATTTTATTTTCTTTATTGGTTTGCATTGTAAGTTTCTTCCACGTGTAAAACAATCAAATCTAATTGGCAGCCATTATGAGAGCTGTATCCAGTCATACTAACTTTGATTGATATAATTAAATATGGGGACATGAGTGTATGATCAACCTGGCATCTTTCACTCGAGTGACTTTTCTATACACTTTTACATTGCCAATTATTCATAATGTAGCAATACTATGTATTCAAGCTTGCTCATTTCAAATATAATGTGTTAAGAATATTCTAAGGAAAGAAATGGAAGTACTTTTTATGGAGTATATATTGTACAGTTGTAGTCTCGCTACAGAAAAGCCACATCACAGTTTAGAGTTTAGATTGAGATTAAGTTTAGATTAAGTTTTCTTACCCCATAGTCTTTAACGATACCTTATACTGTATTATCTTCCCTTAAAGACACTATGTAGTAATACCACTTCTGACCACATGGGGGAAGACGGTCACAGGAAATTTCATGTGACATGTTTTTTTCGTCCCTAGTGTATATATATATATATATATATATATATATATATATATATATATATATATATATATATATATATATATATATATATATATGTGCTCAGAAGTTGTTTTTGCTATATGGAATAAAATTTTAAATTGGCGTTAAGAAAAAGCTTTTTGGTTGTTTTTTTGGGTTGTTTTTTTGGGGGGAAGGGTTAAGTTTCAGTCCACATGTTTTATAATGTTTTTGTACGCTAAGCACTGTACTGTACGCTAAAACCTCCAGACACAAGGACAGTTTCTTCCCCCAAGCTGTTGCTCTGATCAACTCTCATAACTCATGGAGTCTCAGAGAATCAATCACCGTGCAATATGCTGTAACAACGAACGCACCTCCCAATAATCCACCATATCTACCTCATTCTGCTGCACCTCTCACTTTTAAAAAAATGTATATTTGTTATTAAGAGCTATCATTACCATGTCTACCCCAGTACTGCTGCACCTTTCACTTTTTTTATTGTATTGTATATATAATAAGTGCCACATTGTTTATTTACTGTACATTTGTTATTTACTGTTGCTTTGAATCTGGATACATTGAGCGGAATAACCAGAGTCAAATTCCTTGTCGGGCAATGTTCAAACTTGGTCAATAAAGCTGATTCTGATTCTGTTTCTGACGTGGGAAGAAAAAAACAAATGTCACATGAAATCTTTTGTGAATGTCTTCCCCCATGTGGTCAGAAGTGGTATTACTACATAGTAGTCTTGGTGTTGAACCATGTCTGTATCCAATCAAGCTGCTGACAAAACGAGTAGACAGTCTGTCACGAGTGCCGAAGGAATCTAGAGTCCGTGAGCGTCTTTATCAGGTCACTGACTACACACACACACACACACACACACACTCACGCACTCACACACACACACACACACACACACACACACACACACACACACACACACACACACACACACACGCACACGCGCAAACACGCACACACGCACACACACACACACACACACAGACGCACGCACGCACGCACGCACGCACACACACACACGCGCGCACGCGCACGCACGCACGCACGCACACACACACACACACACGGCCTGTGAGGACTACCGTCTTTGAGTACACAGATTATTTTTGAAAGGGAATTTTGTCCTGTTCTCACCATTTGATGATGAATGAATGAATGAAAATGAATGAAAAACTTTATTTCGAACATGCTAAAAAATATATATTTAAACCAAAGAACAATAGTTAAATAATAATCATGATAAATACAGTATAATACAAATCATAACAATCATAAACAAAAACATGCCTCATGATCATTGTAAAAAAAAAAAAAAAAAAAAAAAGATGCTGTGTTCATCTTTTTAGTTTTAAAATTATTGTTTTTTTGTTTTGGTTGTTTTTTAGAAAATACTTTTATTCATAATACAAAACCATTTCAACAATTCAGAATTCAGAATCCTAATCAATATTGGAAACATCAGCATGAGGCAGTTCGCTTAAAGAGTTAAATCAGTCTCATTTTGTTCATGCTGTTTTTGGTTTTAGAGGATTTGTTTATCTCATTATTTATTTTGCCTATAGTTTTTTCTTTTCAAAAGAAATGTATGAGTGTAGCAGGAGACCATATTTTTGTATTCCAAACAGGATTTTTTTTTCCTTCATTAAACATCTTTCACTTGATGCAGCTTAGTGAGATATTCATGCTGTTAAAAAAAGAAATAGCATAACATTCTGTATTAATATATTCATTAATACCTTTCTCTGCAGAGTACTGCCCCGACCATGGCAACAGCTCCCTATGAAAGACCATCTACGTAAAGCACTTTGAATTACCTTGTGTTGAATTGTGCTATACAAATAAACTTGCCTTGCCTTCCATATTTATATTTTACTTATCTTACTCTGCACTTTATATCGGGACCAGCACCTGCGATGAAGCACCTGTCATTTCGTTGTAGATGAACAATGACAATAGAGAATTTTGAATCGGGCCACTTTAATGCCTTAGGTTAAATTTCTTTGAATTGTTTTTTTTTTGTCTGCATATTTATTAATGGTTAATACCAAGTTGGTAAAAACCTAAGGCATATATGCATTTTTAATATATAGTATATATCATATATATTTTAATATATCATATATATATATATATATATATATATATATATATATATATATATATATATATATATATATATATATATATATATATTCTTTTTTTTTCAAGTTTTATATCAAATTTTTGATATAAGTCATACATATCATCTGCACTTATTGAGCATATTGTTCCTTTTGAAATCATAAAACCTTGATGTGTTTAAATTTAAGAACAAAAGATAAATTACTTTTAAATGACTTTTAAATCAGTAAAAAGTTCCATCTGTTAAAAACAACCCGTCCTGACAACCATGAATCAGCTTGTGATGCGGGTGCAGCGTGCGGAGCAGCAGACCCACACGTGTAGCGCTGACTCAGGCCAGATGTGCTACCGTTTCCAATGGCATCATCTTGAAAGAGGGAGACACCTGTTTTTATTTACGGCATGCTGTGGAAGCCTCGTGGGTAGGAGGGTGGTGTCCCATTCCCAAACATTCTAGAAATTCCCAGAGCAGTCCGAGAGCGTCTGCATCCGCCTGGACAGCTGAGTCAAAGTGTGAGCCTTCATGTTTCCTGAGTCATGCCAAGGTGGGGGGTGATGGGAAGTTTTATAGTAATTGCTGATCTGGTAATGTGCAGAGGTGTCTTCAGTATTCACATTCATTACTCAGGTAGAAGTATAGATACTAGAGTTTAAAAATACTCCTGTAGAAGTTGAAGTATCAACTCAAGTTTTTTACTCAAGTAAAAGTATAAAAGTACTGGTTTCAAAACTACTTAAAGTATAAAAGTAAAAGTAATGTAAGGGGGAAAAAAGCCATTAAGGACAAAAGCCATTGAAAATGAATGTATCTTAGTATAATGCAAATATATTAAAGAACCATATATGTGTACTATTGAGCATTAACATGTGTTTCAGAGAGCAGCAGATATGATGACTAGTTGCCTATAAGTATTGTAATGGTGCAAAAAGTCAAACTTCAGAGGCATGTTATCATTTATCCTAAGCTTTATTGGAATGTACATCCAAGTTTAGTTGCAGGAATCTGAGGGAACGAATGTAAGAACAAAACTGGACAAGAACATCTGAAACAACCACAACCAAATTCACTCTATCCGGATGGAGCAATTTAACTGGATAGTTTTTATTTAAAGGCCCAAATGAAATAGAGTAACGAGGCTGTTTTTAAAATGTAAGGAGTAAAAAGTACAGATAATTGTGTGAAAATGTAAGGAGTAAAAGTAAAAAGTCGTCTGAAAAATAATTACTCTAGTGAAGTATAGATAACCAAAATTTCTACTTAAGTAAGGTAACAAAGTATTTGTACTTCGTTACTTGACACCTCTGTACATCTTTAGTGTTGTTGTCTTCTTAGTTTAGATCACACAATCAAATACGTCACAGCAGCTTCACTCCAACCTCCTACTTCTGCTCCAGGTGCTGGATTGTAGTGGAAAAGAAACCAGGCCGAGTTGAGTTGAGTAGAGCCGAGTAGGTGCTAGTGGAAAAGTGCCTAAAGACTAAAGCTTCAGAGCCCAAAAAATGGCCTTCGGACGACATGTGCACTTTGAGTTAGCTGTTAAATCGTACGGCTAATTTTGATGAAGAGTTTACCGCTAACTTTGCAGGAGTACTCTGTGATAGTAAAGTTACGTTTCTGCAAACCCAAACTCCAAAACTGTTTGATCATTTTTGCAATTTAGAGTTTATTTTTTGCAAATGAATGAAATTTAGGAAGTATCTCCCGAGATGAATTAGGGGATTTTAAAATAAAAATGTAGCTTTTTTTTTTCTTACTATTTTTAGATCTTGGTAGTTGATGCCATCCAAGTGATGGTCAGCTCAGCTGGGGTATTGATACAGCGCAGCACACTGTTGCCCTATCAGTGGCCTTTGTAAGAGGAATGTAAGCTTGTTGCATTAGCTCAATCAATTATTTATTGGAGCATGCCGCTAGCCGGGCTGTAATTTCAGCGCTCTCTTTCTCCCCAGCCACTCGGAGGCTTTGTATCAGTGTGAAGTATTCAGCGTACATCCTGGGACATCCTGCGGAGCCAACACACTATAAACTAAAAAAACACAAGACTTTTAATGCAAAACTTTATTTTCAAAAATTTTCACCGTGATGAAGACAATTATGTGGTTGAAATACTGTTCTTCATCTGTGTATTTGTCCAGCCTCACACAGGTCCACAGAGGTGTCCAGCTCTTAAGCTGCTCATACTAACGTACTTCTTCAAGTGCATTGAAAAATAAAAAACCTGCACTGTAAAAACAGCCCCTCTAGAAATAAGCCTTATATCCCATGAATCTGATCAAAATGGTCTTATTTTGAGCATAATATCTGGGGTAAGATACATTTTCATGAAACAGGGCTTTTTTTTTGTCTACTTTCTTAGAAATAAGTTTCCAACTTTCAAGTTTTTTTTTAATCAAATTTCAGCTTTTTTACCATTGGAAAAATTTACTTTGGAAAAATACAACCGTGGTCATATTTTTCAAGAATTTTGGTTACCATTATTTTTCAAAACTGGATAATTTTTCCAAAGGGGACCAATGAGTATCTCTATTTTCGAACTTGTGCCTTATATGTATGTATGTTTGTATGTATGTATGGATATATATAGTTTGATATCGCTGTTGCTGCCATTATATATTTTTTTTATTTATTTATTTATTTTTTTAATATTTATTTAATTTTGTTCTCCCTTAATGTATGTTTTTTTTTTTTTTTTTTTTTTTTCCTTAGGGTAATTATGGGGTGTGAAAGTGTGAATTGTGAAAATTATTGTGAAATAAAAAGATATAAAAAAAAGAAATAAGTTTTTGCAGTGTGAGATGAAAATAGCAGGAACTTTTAACACAAAAGTATATATTAAGGGTTTTGAGCACTTCTTTAAGAGTAGAGGCTTTCTCAGCATGAATTGAGCCGTCTGTGACGTTGATTAGTGGCAGGTTCAGAGGACGTGACTGTGTGGTGATTGGTCCAGATGATGTAATGGAGGGTGATCAGGGGTGGACTGGCCATCGGGCATACCGGGCATTTGCCCGGTGGGCCGATGGTGGTTTTGGGCCGGGCCGGCCCAAAAAAAAAAAAAAAAAAAAAAAAAAAAAAATTTTTTTTTTTTTTTTTTTGGCCCGGGCCGGCCCAAAATCACCATCGGCCGGCCCGATTTTGGGCCGGCCGATTTTTTTTTTTTTTTTGGCCCGGGCAGGCCCATCGTACCACTGGCCGATTGGTTATGATGAGTTAGACTGGTTATGGGCTGAAGTCAGAGCAGCCGCAAGGGTCGTGCGAACCGTGCGACCGCCCAAGGGGCCTTTTTTTTTTTTTTTTTTTTTTTTCAATTTTTTTTTCGTTTTTTTCCCTTATAAATATCAACAGTCACGTTCCATTACAGACCTAAATGTGCAGTAGCAATAAATATATGTGCAATGATGCGCGTGTCTGTTGTTCAATACAACTGCGTCAGACCAAGCGCAGACACAAGCTGCTCTGATCCAGACGGGTGGAGTGTGGAACAAACTGTCACACAATGTCGAGAGAACGAGACAGGATCAGGAAATTTCCATCAGGGGATGAAAAAAGAAAAAAAACTAAAGGAAATGGAAGAGTTTAATGTCTCTCTGAAAGGCTCGTTTGATAAATTTGTTACAAAAATCACCGATCCAACCGGGTCTCAAGCAGCCGTGGGGCCCCGCGTCGAGGCAAGCCAAATGATGATGAGGCAGGGGAAGGTATCCAGTATTGTGCTAATTGGAGAGTTAAAATTGCGCATATAGACACCCGATCCGACCCGAAAAACCCCAAAAATTTCAGAAACAGTACTAAGTACATCTATGGGACTGGGGGGGGATGGTGTAGGTTTAGGTTTATTAGACAAGAACATACACACCAACAAGACAGTGTACAAGCGGTGTCACAAGAACGTTTGTTTTCATTCATAGGCTTCATTTTCTTTCCATCAATACCTGGTGGGCCGGTCTAGGCTCAAAATGCCCGGGCCGATTTTTTGTCCCAGTGCAGCCCTGAGGGTGATCGGTTGAAAATAAAGGTTTTCCACCAGAAACTGCTATTAGCTAAATAAATAATTCATTGTGGCCAGCTGTGCCGAACTGTTTTTATTTATGGCATGCTGTGGAAGCCTCGTGGGTAGGAGGGTGGTGTCCCATTCCCAAACATTCTAGAAATTCCCAAAGCAGTCCGAGAGCGTCTGCATCCGCCTGGACAGCTGAGTCAAAGTGTGAGCCTTCATGTTTCCTGAGTCATGCCAAGGTGGGGGGTGATGGGAAGTTTTATAGTAACTGCTGATCTGGTAATGTGAAGTTGAAGATAGTGTCGGTCTGTGGGTTTTTTTTGTTGGTCTTTTGTTCAGGATTTAGTCTGCCTGGTTTGAGTTTAACCATGATTTGATGCCTTCAAAAGGGGACTCAATACTTTGTTTTTCACCAAAGCATTTGTCTAACCTCAGTAGGAACTATGTATTTTTAATCTCTTAGCTGTGCATAGGGGACCATGTTCTGACTTTTTCTTGCAATTTTAGTCCATCTTATTTTTGCAGCTATTTTTTAAAACTTGTTTTTATTGTAGCACTTTGAGATTGATTCAAATATAAAGAGCGTTATAAATAGAATGTATTATTATTATTATTATTATTATTATTATTATTAGGGCCCGAGCACTTACAGTGCGAAGGCCCTATTGTATCTGTAGGAGTTTTGCACACTACTTTTCTCAGTCAAAAGCGTTACCGTGGCGACGATAGACGCCAAAAAGCGTGCCCCCCCTTCATCTGATTGGTCCATATTTGATAGTCCCTTCTTTCTGCTATAACTTTTGAACGGTTTGACATAAAGACTCGTGGGTGGTGTCATCGGACTCGGTTTTGACTCCTTCACCCTAATTGATGCAAATTAGCCCCGCCCCTTCTTCTGATTGTTCGATAATAATAATAATAATAATAATAATAATAATAATAATAATAATAATAATAATAATAATAATATTATTATTATTTTTATTAACCAACACGGCGCCTCTGGTGTGTCTTTTGGCGGCCCGGGAGTTAATCCGAGCAAGGACACTACCGATTGACGCTCTGGTCCCTCCTCTTGCCCTTCTAGGCAGGCGACTCAGTCTGGTGTTCTTGTGTTACCAGTCCCATCATTCTCAAACCTTGACTCCTGTTTTCAATTTTATCACACAAATAAACCAAACTAATAACAGAATATGTAGCAGTAAACATGTATTGTCTTATTTCTCCTCTGAATGCTGAACATATTCCATCACATAAAGATAAAAGAATATTGAAATTACATCCTTGAAAACAGTCATCACTAAAAACAACAAGATTGACCAATTTCGCAGCTCAAGGTTTATCTAGTTAATATTCGGTAGAACAGAAAAAAAGCTCATGAGGGTATGTTGTTCTGAATCTCCTCATGCCTATAGGAGAATGTGTTTGGTCTGATAGTTCATAAGTCCAGATAACCTTAGTCCAGCTATGTGTTTTGTGGGGGATCGTGCCAAGAAGCAATCGCTTGTACAGCCTCTCAACTGTACTGTACAAAAACACTGTACTGTGTTTTTGCAGGGGTGTTTGGTGGTTCCCAAGCATCTGGACGTGTGAATTCACCTCCCAGCACCAGTGATGGTGTCCGAGGAGAGGAAACAGCCACTTCCGACATGGAAGAGCCTTGGTAAGAACATTCCTGGTTCGATCAAAGTTTTTTGGTAACTAAAGCCGGGCATACACTGTGCGATTATCGGCTCATTTTGAGACGATTTTCCAGTTGTGCGAGGTGCGACTATTTTTTGGATCGGGACGGATTTTGACCCAATCGTTGGTCGTGCCTCGTGCAGTATACGTGGGGTAACAACGAGAGATTAACACCTCACGACGAGCTCCTGATCACAAATCGTGAAGTCGCAAGAAAATCAAGCGTGTTTGAAATCCTGGTCGCTCCTTGTGAAGGAATCACAGTTGAAGCAGTTACGACCCGATTTGCCTCATCCTTTCACAGAGAGCATGTACAATCTCTGATGTCACGTCAAAAACTATTATTTTTAGTTTAAGTTTTGCAAATTCACATCATGTTTTAATAGCAGAAAAAAAGACAGCATTTCCACATACGGTGCGGGTCGCCGCGTACCCTACGCCGTAGGCTCTGCGTTGGTGTAACGCGGAACCATAAATCAGCCTTTAGTGTGCGCTTTGTGCTGTTCTGAACACTTCCCTCCGCCGAGACACAACTTTTGCGGTATGCGTTCATTGTTGTGTCTAAAAATGATGCGCAGTGCCCACCCAATCAGAAACAGTACAGATATTTGGGGATTTTTTTTATATAAAATAAAGGATCCCCATAACCTTTGATCGGGATTGCTTTTGCACAAAATACGACAACTAAGAGAAGTTAGGGTAAAGATGGATATTTCTGATGACGAGCAAAGGTTTTTGATTGATACTGGGAAAGAGGAACATTTAAAAAAACTTGAATCATATTGGGTGTAAGATGAAGAAAATGTCAGCATGTGTACGAAAGAAAAAGATATGCCCTTGTTTGGGTGGAGCTCTTTCTTCCATCTTCGGTACGGAGTACATCCCCTTGGAAACGGCCTACGTGAAATGCGTGAGGATCTTCACAGGGATGTGTGGCTTGAATTAGGTTCACAGCTCATGGCTGTGGTGAGTGTCACCGTCACTCTGTCAGCCTTATCTCTCGTCTCTTGCTGAAGTGATGGCAGAGGTCCTGGTTGCTCTGAAATGTCAGGGTCACAGTACAGTTGTGTGGAAAAAGAAATAATCCCCTGGACCTTACAAGGTGGTAAAATAAGGCAAATACCACTTCAGATGAGCGATATGATTAAATATTACACTCATTATTTGGTTAATAAATACTAAGACAAAATGCAGATTACAAATTTAAAAAAAACATAACAACCATCATAACAACATCCACAACAACCATAACAACAACCACAAAAACAATCATAACAACCACCATCATAACAATCATGATAACAACCAAAATAACCATCATAACAACCATAACAACAACCAACACATCAATCATCACAACCACAACCACCATCATAACAACATAATAACAGCCATAACCACAATCAGAACATCCACATAGGGATGGGCGGTATGGACTAAAAAATGTATCACGGTAATTTCTGGCATTTATCCCGATAACGATAAAAATGACGATAAAAAAAATACCAATTCAACTCCACCTTTGTAACTATAAATCTATCACCACATTCAGTCTTTGGAGCCCCCAAAACACTGCTCTTTCTTTCTTTCTTTCTTTCTTTCTTTCTTTCTTTCTTTCTTTCTTTCTTTCTTTCTTTCTTTCTTTCTTTCTTTCTTTCTTTCTTTCTTTCTTTCTTTCTTTCTTTCTTTCTTTCTTTCTTTCTTTCTTTCTTTCTTTCTTTCTTTCTTTCTTTCTTTCTTTCTTTCTTTCTTTCTTTCTTTCTTTCTTTCTTTCTTTCTTTCTTTCTTTCTTTCTTTCTTTCTTTCTTCCTTCCTTCCTTCCTTCCTTCCTTCCTTCCTTCCTTCCTTCCTTCCTTCCTTCCTTCCTTCCTTCCTTCCTTCCTTCCTTCCTTCCTTCCTTCACGTACGTTGTGCGTGGATTTAACACAGAACCATAAATCAGTTTTACACAAAAACGTCATCAACGGGAATTTATCGTTTTTACCGTGAGATGCAAATTCTTACCGTGGGGAATTATTTTGACGGGTTATCGTGAACGGTAAAGTATCGCCCATTCCTACATCCACAACAACCATCAGAACAACCATAACAACCACTACAACCATCATAACAACAACCATCACAACCACAATAACAATAATAACAACCACAACAACCATCATAACAAGCACAATAACCTTCAACCATAATGAAAGCAGAGACGTTCAATAAACGTAAATGTATAGACGATCTTTGATGAAAGTTGTTTACCTGTTGTTTCCTGACGTGACGACGTCATTACGCTGGTAACCACTCCCCTACCTACTAGTATCTTGTCGCGTGTCTTAGTAGTGAGCTTCTGCTACCCTCATGTGGACGTTTGCATAACTACAGCCGACACTGTTTAAAACCACGAAATCAAACCTGAGTTGTTTATAATATGATTTTGGTAACAGAATAAACGTGTACCTCCACCTGTTGAAAATATTGCTACTAATAAATTTTGATAGTCACGTGCTGACATAACATTATGCTTTTGTGATATTTTTCATCCTCACTGATTTGTAACTACCTGGTCAATCTGGTCAATCGCTCAACTAGTTGATTAGGATAGTTGGTTTAGCGTGCTGCCTTGTTGGTCTCCAGTGCTGGACTCCTTGTTACAGATAACTTGAGGACATACTGTCGTGGGCAGTGTCGGTCAAGTTACTTTGAAAAAGTAATTAGTTACTGATTACTGATTATTGAACCAAAAAAGTAATCCTGTTACTTTACTGATTACTTATTTTCCAAAGTAGTTACTTACATTACTAGTTACTTTACTTAGTTACTTTTCAAAAACATGATGCACAACCTGAATACACTTTACTGGAACAATATAAAACAATAGAACTTTCAGTTTAATTCTATTCTTTGTGCATATTCCACCATATAAAATTAAATGACAATAAGTTAATGAAACGGTCTATTTTTAAACTTGTTTTTATTATTTTCAGTCTTAAATTTATGCACATTGCGTCGGGCAAAATGCAGCTCTCTCTGACTTGAACTACAATATAACCTGCGACAAGCTTCTTCAATTCAGCTGCACTAAGTCCCGTTGGTCTTACATCTAGTTTCACCTGTTTAGCAGCAGAGGGGCCACCGGCAGTTCTCCCGCTGGAGTCTGATGAGGCAGCCGGCGCTGCAGCCCCAGTGGGGGAGGAGGAATCCGGGAGTATCGCAACGAGCCTCCCACACAGACTTTACAGTGGACGAGAATGTTTTTATCACTTTTGGCCGAGTCAAACTCAAAATAATGTCTGTAATTCCAGGCGTTAAACGCCGCATGCTCCTGCTCTCTCTCGCACTCCATGTCGTCTCTGGTTTACCACTGAAGGCTGATTTAAGGTTCCGCGCACCGACGCAGAGCCTACAGCGTAGAGTACGCGGCGACGCTCACCGTACGGCGGTCGTCGCTGCGTACCCTACGCCGTACCCTACGCCGTACCCTACGCCGTACCCTACGGCGTATGTTCTTCGTCGATTTAACGCAGAACCATAATTCAGGCTTGACTTTGCAAAGTCATGAGATATTTTCACAAAACAAATAGTGCATTTAGTAACGCAGTAACGCAGCCTTCTTTCAGAAAAGTAAAGGTAATCTAATTACTGTTTTTGCAATTGTAATCCCTTACTTTACTTGTTACTTGAAAAATCGGATTACAGTAACACGTTACTTCTAACGCGTTTCTGCCCATCACTGGTCGTGGGTGATTTGAAACCAAATAACCCCATTCGGTGCTCAGTGATTTACTTGTTGTTAAGATTCCTCACTTAGCGGCTAGACAAATTAAGATCAGAAAGTTTGCTACTCTGCCTAACCAAAATAATTGGCTGATCAAAGCTGCGGTGAGATTGTCAGCTAGAGGCCAGGGTTGGAATTTAATGTGTCTGGACTCAGAACTGCAAGAAATAATAATTCTTGTTCCTGAATCAATACATGGACATAGAAAAATCTCTAAATCCTCCCTGTTGCGTCCTTGCCTGTACCTGACCATCCACTGTGTGGTAATTGAGGGATAAGCACACCCATAGCTTTGTTGTGTTTTGTATTCACCCCGGCCATAAAAACAAAAAAACACAAAACAGGACTTGTAAGGTAGGCATGGGTGCAACTATATGGGAGTCATTTTATAGCGCTGCCGTTTGACAGCTGCCATACATTACGTTACATCGGTGTCAGCCATGTTGTTTGTGGGTGCAGCTTTGTGGAGGTTCTGAGAAGTGGGGCGTATGCTCTCTGCCCTCACTGTGAGATGGTGACTATGTTTTGGACTGTATTGAAGCTTTCGTCGCTCGGGTAAGCCTGCTTTTCTCGTTTTTTTATTAATGCCTTTCGGCTAGGTCTCCAGCCCAGTCCAGTCGCTCCGTCTTGTGCCGCTACTGATGACATTAATTGTACCAACACTGATTAAAGTGCACAGAACAATTCTGCTGTGTGCCTACGCTTTGGGTTCTTCATCCCAACACAATTTCTATTTTGATTAACTGGTTTAGTTGTTCTGGTTAATTATTTTTCTTTTGCTTATTTAGTTTAATATTCAGCTGCTGGGGTAAGTTACTGGTGTAACTACTACGCCTGAAACTGTTACTGCAGGAAATACAGAAAATTCATCAAAACAAAACGGCTGATCTTTTGACAATTTCTTTACTGGATCTGAAAACAGTGGTGCATGAAGATTTGTCACCTACCCGTGAGGAACCAGTTTAACCTTTGAATCCCCATGATGTCACATTGGAACCTAACACTGTTAACAGAAGTGGGGTAACTCAAAGTCCTCACCCAGACCACTCCACAGAAGGAAGCGACAGCAAAGGATTCTATAGTTGTAAAATTATCACTTTGAGAAGAACTAGACCAGACTCCGTCTCCAGCAACCAGAACTTCATGAGGAAAACTCTAAGACTGGAATGTATGAATTAACTTAACAAACCTTAAATGTGATTTTCCATTCTTTAAAATTAAAGTGTATGTCTCCAGTTTACCACCATGAGTGAACTATTCTGTTTTTGTTCTTGCCATGCCCTTTTCAATGATATCAGATCCTTTATTCCTTTGTTTTGTTTTAGTTGGATGATGTGATGTGGATTATGTCAACTCCACCATTTTAACAGCTCATGATTGGTTGAAGAGACTACTTGACCCCACATGGACTCTGACCGCCCCTGGAGACAAAACTAGGGTGCTCAAACAATTTAGTCAGAGTAGAGTAGAGAGAAAGTTGAGATTTTTAATATCAGTCCAGGAAACCAAACTGAAGGTGTACATGCCCAGTCCTGCCCCCACAAAGGTGTATCTAGATCGGCCCTACAGGTGTCAAAGAGTAATGCTGAAGGTGGTCAAAGTTCCTTATAAAAGATAAGATACTTATCCAATTGCTGTGTTGCAACAGAAATACAGAAATAAAAACATCTCAGAGAACTTCTCTTAATCCCCGTGAATCTTGCCCAACCTCTACTCCTAATCGGGTGTGATATGCCCCACCTGATCACCCCAGTCCAACCAGTACATGCAGGACCTTCAGGTGGAACTGTTGCTATTTGCACTAAGCTGGTCTGGTAGCTTTAAGGGCCAGTTGATACTGTCCATCTCCCGCCTGGAATCCAGCAGTACCTGCGCATTGCCACAGCCTTAGCTTTCAGTGAGTTTCTCAGTAATGTCGAGCGTCTTTGGCAAATGGACACCTTGCCCTACAGTGAGAAAGCTGTCAGTTGTTCAAAGGAAGACCGACAGGCTTTCACTCTGCTCCAGACAGACACAACTAGAGTGACTGTAAATGGTGTCCCACGCTATGCCACTCATCTTCTTAGCTGACATAACTCTATGGTGTCACGCCGAAGCAGTACTCCCCGGTTTCGTACCACAGATCGGAAGCTTGTTAAGAACCTTACACAAGCTAATTCCGGAAGTTGAGTTCCGGAAGTTGAGGAATCGGGCTACGCTTTACAACTATAGAGCCTATGTGAGTCAGTGTGATCCACTGGGCTTTATCATTCATTTTACCACCAGGGCTAAGGTCCTCATCTAGGATATCTGGAAGCAGGACATCGGATGGGATGATCCAATTGAACCTCAGTCTCTGAGAGAACAGTAGACAGATTGGGTGAACAAGCTCCCTGATATCATTTACCTCCAATTCTCATGGACCTACACACCTCCATGTGCAGACGAGCCTACTGCTTCCATTGTGTTTCAGGTATTCTGCGATGCGTCAGAGAGAGCGTATGGTTCTCTGGCCTACCTATGAACCGTTGATGAGCAAGGTCATGTCTACACCTCCTTCGTGCTAGCCAGATCAAGAGTGGCACAGAAGAAACGTCTGAGCATGCCACTTCTAGAACTTAGCGCAGCACTCACTAGCACTCAGTTCACCAAGCTTATCTAGGCAGAGCTTACCATACCCATCCAGCAGACGTTCCTCAGGTCAGACTCCACTATGGTGCTCCAATGGATGAGATCAGAGTCGTGCCATTACAAGGTCTTTGTTGGCATGCGCATCGCAAAGATTCAAACTCTAACCGACTTGGCGAGAAATCCAGCGGATGATCTTACACAAGGCCTGAGCCTCTTAGATATAGCGCATCCGCACCGATGGATTAATGGTCCAGATTTCCTTCAGCCCCTGGACCAGTGGTGACTATGCTCACAGCGGCAGAAGATGAGCCAGATTCTGTTGAACTTCGGAAGTCCACCCTTGTCGACATAAGATCAGAGGTTCAAACCCAGACCTACCTGATCTGGCACAGTTCCACACCTGGAAGGAGCTAGTCCAGACTACCGTCACATCCCTTCACGGGGTGGCTGCCTCCGTCAGGCTGCAGACGCTGCAACCTACATCTCTGATGAGAAGGAATCTTTCCCTTTACCCTAATTTAATGGATCTTATTGACGGAAATGTAACAATAAAGAACTCAGTAGGCCTAGTAGCAGTTGGCACAATTGTGGCCCATAAAAACACAATACTGTAGCCTAAATAAATGATTAGCCTACCTTAAATGATGCCAAAGGTGCTCTTGCGCTCTGGCGTGATGGAGATGAAAACTTGGGCTTGGCCCGGTAGCGGCTCTAGCTGGCCAAGCCCTCCAGCCTCCGGCTTGGCCCCTGCTCACCCGGCTGATGTTACCAAGGAGGCGGCGGTGGAAACTCCGGTACGTTTTCCTCCTCTTTTTCCTCTTCCTCCGAATCCGATAACTGGACTACAGACTCATTTGATTGATCTATCCTTTTTGTTTTGGGCCCGGGCCCGGTGCCAAAGAAATCAGATATCCTTTTTTGGGACATACTGAAAGCTAAACACTGAACTGATAGCTGTCATCATAGCGCGCCGGCGACGCGTTTTGGTATACGCTGATTCGCGTGATGATAAAACTAAAGTGTAGTTTAAGAATATTTATTTCTAAAATAGTATTTTATTCCCCAACCCAGTCCAACTTTTTATTTATTTGAATAATGTGACAGGTTTTATTTTATTTTATTTTTTCATCATCCCTCCCTCCTGTCTGGAGGGGGGGCGGGAGCTGGGGGAGGGGGTGCGCTACCAAGAGGAGGGGGTGCTGCCGCACCCCCAGCACCCCTACTTCCCGCGGTACTGCCTAGAGTAGCTGCTGTTAGCTGCTCCCCTGCAGCTCCCGAGCAGCCGGCCAGTCAGGGCAGCTGGGTGACGGTTCAAAGGAAGCGTTGTCCTAAAAGGCACACAAAACACCACCACTTGCTTCACGTCTCTAACCATTTTTCCCCACTCAGCGACACACCCGCTGAGAAACCGACCCTGGTGATTGGCGACTCCATAGTGGGGCATGTGAGGCCGACTCCAGCGACCATAGTTAGGTGAATACCGGGGGCCAGAGCGGGCGATATTGAAGCAAATTTGAAACTGCTGGCAAAGAGTAATCGTAAATTTGGTTAAATTTTGTTATCATACATGTCGGCGCTAATGACTCCCGTCTACGCTAGTCGGAAGTCACTAAAGTTAATATTGTGTCGGTGTGTCCGTAGGTTTCTCTGGTCCCCTCCCCAATCTGACCAGCGATCCTATGTTTAGCCGCATGTTATCGCTCTGCCGCTGGTTAACTCGGTGGTGTTCAGAAAACAATGTGGCCTGCATCCAACATGATCTCTTTAAGCTACTGTCCCCTTTAAAATATAGGATCTGAGCAAGATAGGCATCAAAAATAAAGCAAAAAAAACTAACTAAAAGCTATAAAACTGTAAGAACTATGAAAAACTGTGTTGTGCCACAGAGGGGGTGCTGGTTCAGTTATCAAAGAGTTATTAATGATTGTCGAGGGAC
The DNA here is from genome assembly GCF_033807715.1 of Cololabis saira. Taxonomy (NCBI): domain Eukaryota; kingdom Metazoa; phylum Chordata; class Actinopteri; order Beloniformes; family Belonidae; genus Cololabis; species Cololabis saira. Next base: position 6,554,637 of record NC_084597.1, on the reverse strand, counting down.
AATCCTTAATAATTAATAAAGTAGATTATTTATCAAATTGAATTATCAAAATGACTTAATCAAAACAGGGCACCACCTGATGTAATCAGGAAAATTGATAACTAAACAGCAAAAATCAGCCTCAAGGTAAATTATTCTTCAGAATAATAGTGTAGGGAGAAGTTCGAACACAGGCCTTTGCAACCAGCAATTGTGACAAATATGTGTAAAATAAGCACAAACAACTTCTTTCATTCAAATTAATCATAATTTATTTACACAAGTGTCAAGAAGATTGTAAGACAACACTTTGGATCAATTCCGATTGCTAAACTACCCAAAAACAACAACTAACTAACTATCTAAACATGAACACAAAACTTCAGATTACATTTGATTGAGACTCACGTGACTCAAAATGGCGGACGAGATTTCGTCTCATCCAGTGAGAGTGTGCGTGTGTGTGGGGGGGGGGGTTAGTAGGAGCAGGATGAGAGGAGAAAGCAATAAGATAAGCAAACACACTTAAACTAATGAACACAGTTGTGACAGGATCAGAAGGCCGGCTCACAACGTAAAACTCAAGCCTGGATTATGGTTCTGCGCTACACCAACGCAGAGCACACGCCGCTGCCGTGACGCCGTCGTGAACCCTTCGGACTTCTCTGTCACTCCATTTCGCCGCGGTGCAGTACCCCCCACGAGCGCTAGAGGGGTGCGTTCTTTTCCTGAATGGTTTATCCGACTTTTCCGGTCACAGTGAATCAAAGAGATAAGGACAACTTGTTCAAAAAACCAAAACAAAAAAATCACACACACACACGAAGAAAAGAGCGCTGAAAGTTCACGACTGCTTCACGAACTGGAACCGGAAATGCATTGCTACCAAGCAAACCAATCACAGCCCTCTCGGTCAACATTGGGTCTGCGACCTCTCGACGCATAGTTACAATTTTTGGGAGATGTGCGTCACGCACGGCATGGCATGCGCCGTGGGGTGCTCATTGCGGCGCAACCTGCAGTGTACGCTTGGCGTCGATTTAACGCAGAACCATAATCCAGCCTTAACTTTTGAAATGTGTTACTAAGTTTTTCTGCCCAGACACAAAACAGCCTCTTACGTGGATCTTGTAAATGAAGAAAAAGTGGTTTGGTCTGGCCGGTCGGCGTTCCTTGTTGAATAAAGGGTGGTTACGCTCAGCAGGGGATCCTGATGTCTCTCACTCTATGTTCCATGTGGATGAGGGCGCTGCATCATGGGCACAGCAGCTGGTTTCCTTCAGCTTCAGGTCGGTCCAAAGGCGTTCACGTCGAGGCATGCAGGGTACCTGGTTCAGCTTCTCTGAGGCTCGGAACACTCGTGGGCCACCAGTTGCAGCGCTCCAGACGATTCTTCGGTCAACAATCCTGGAGGGGCCAGATCATAGCTAGTCGCTCTTCATACTAAAGTAGTAGTTCCTGCTCACAGGGAACTTCATGGGACCGTGGGCAGGTCCGAAGTGCAGAGATCCTTTAGGGAAGAGAGCAAAAAGAGAAGAGAAGAGGAGAGCTTTAGTCTTTATAGCTGGGCCCAGGAAGTCATTGCGGCCCCCCCTGTGGCTTGCGGTTTATGTCCAATGAGGTGGCTCTTCCTTATCACTGAAGGGCCACTGTGGAGGTCGCACCACACCAAAATGGTTGTAATTTTCTATGTAGTTTTGTTTGTTTCACTATTAACATGCTAACACTTCAAGTAATGACAGTACACATAGTCTTTTGTTTTCACATGACACACATTTTATTATTTGACAGTTAGTTTCTAAATTGAGTGCATGCATTTTAGTTAACAGTCTGTCATTTAATATTATTTGTTAATTGTTTTACTTTTTGTTCCTTACATGGATCTGGAGAGTCCTCCCCTGGCCAAAGGGGGCGACGCTGCTTGAGTTGGCCTTTTATCCTGGAGCAGGAAGTGGAAGAGGCCAACTGAGTGTGCCAGAGGGGGGGGACTCTACCAGCAATGATCCAGTTTCATTAATTATATTTGACTTTTTGGTTTGTTTTGTTTTTGTTATATAACAATAAGTTTAGTTGAAATTAATTTAGTTATTTAAATCTTTATTGTTGTTTAGGTTAATTTAGGATATTGAGTTAATTGTTTATTCCTGCCCCCCTTTTGTTTCTTTGTAGGCTAGCCTGTTTGTATATAAACCCCCCTCTTGTGTCTAATGGCAGGTCAGTTATGTTGAGTTCATGTTAAGTTACTCTTTGTTTCTGTTGACCTCATTTTTGTTTAGATGATCCCATTTTTCAGAAGTTGTTTTCTTATGTTTGCATTTTGGAGGTTTATTTTGTTAAGTTAGTTGTTTTGTAAAATAAACGCAAAGCCCTTTACTTTACACACCTGGTGTTCTGCCGTCTTATGCTTGGTCCCTCACAGCCACATAATGCAAATCCTGCTTGAGCTTTGATTCCGTGGAGTTTCCTTTGTTCCAAACAGGCGGTCAGTTGTAAGGAAAATCGAGGCTGGTCTCAGAACAAGGCCTTAAAGGCCTTAAAGTTTGCTTAAAGCAGGACAATGTAACTTTCAGCTTTTGTTGAGTTTGGCGGCTCCTTTGGACAAAAGTGGTAGTGCTTTACCAGTAGTGTGGAAGGGTTCCTACCATCCACCTCCAAGTTATATAGTGCCATTGAAGGCGATACAGACCCCTCAGACCATGACAGAGGTGTCATTAAACCTGTTGTAGGTTGATGTACCATCACAATGACTCTGGAAATATTATATTAAGGTCTAAAAGTTACATTGTGCTGCTTTAAGGCCTCCACTGTTCATATAATCACACAATGCAAGTAGCCACTCAGACATAAAAGTGATGCCGAAATGGATATTTTCGGCTTTCTAAAAAAGAAAATAAATACCAAACTATTTGCTGAAAGTAAAGACCTAGTTATTCAGGTATGAATACTAAACCCGCAAAACCGTCGCAGAGATAAAAGATTACTTTATTTTTTCACGACTGAACTTGAGCTTTGAAATTCGCTGGTTTTATTTACACCCAAGAGGTGAGGCGGCATCACCCACCCAGGGATGCGCGTCAACGGCAGATCCATTTCACGGTGAAGGTAAATTATTGTAGCTGGACACGGAGGCAGATTACCGGGGCACACTCACTGTTACGAGCCCAAAGTCTGTAATGCTTTCAGCTAAATCGGATGAGCTTAGGAGATTTTCAGCACCCACTCCACAACTGGCCTCAATGAAAGCATTAAAAGCAGAGTGGCCATTTGTCATTGTTGTGTATTTTAATATCTCCTCCTCGGTTTGAACTGAAATGTGCAGAAATTATCTTTTAAATTTCATCATCTCATTCTTTCCGATGATGAATAAGTGTAGGGTGAGTCTCTCAGACGCTCTAAAGGTTGGCTGTCTTTGTGATATCCTGATTAAAAATAGCTCGGTCCAAACCAAACACCCCTCCCCCAGCTGCTTTTGTTTGACATACATGCTCTTGAGCACATCCTGCTTTTGCTGACATATTCATCATCTCTTCATGTGCCGCTGCACCCCACACTGTGTGCATTTTTCGGGCCTTGAGGCATTTCTATGAATAGCATGCTACTTCTGGGATGAATGCTGCTGATTGTGGTCACTCAAGCATCTCCCATACTGTACATATTGTACCGGCCAGGCTGTTTGGGTCACTGTGGAACATCAAGCGAGATGTGGATGTTATGCACGGTGTTGACGAACACGAGTGCCTCTGGAGCTGAATGAACAGTTAACGCTAATGGGTAATTTGGTCTGCACAGATAATCCAAATCCAATAATCCACCAACAAATATGCACAACCTTGCTTCAGATTTCTCTTGACTCTGTGCACACTGCTGGCATGATACTGCACCTTATACCAAGACCTCGTTGCATACATATTCCTATTACTAAACTTTGAACCCCCTACCTGCCAGGGCCTTCCTTGAAAATAATGCTCAGCAAGCCCTTCTGATCATTCCTGGGGCCCGGCTTGTGACCAAAGGTGATGGAGCTTTTGCAGTCCGGGCCCCCAAACTTTGGAACTCTTTACCTGCTGAGATCAGGTCAGCTAAATCCCCCACTGCTTTTAAATCTTTACTAAAAACATTCCTTTTTAAAAAAGCTTTTATTGTGGTGGGAATATTGGTATTAATTTTACACTTGGTTAGTGCTGTCTTACGTTCTTATCCACTAGGCACTTTATTTTTATCTTGATGTATTTTATTGTTCTTGGGAAGGACCCCCGTGACCCTGCAAAGGATACAGCGGGTATAGATAATGGATGGATGGATTATTATTATTATTAGGGCCCAAGCACTGAGAGTGCGAAGGCCCTATTGTATCTGTAGGAATTTTTTCCTTCTTCCAACAAAAGGAGGGCCTTTTTTTCCCCCTAAACGTGCCCCAAAAGTCACCAAATTTTGCACGCAAGCCAGGCCTGGCGAAAAATTTGATATTTAATGGTTTGTATTAATGGGCGTGGCCTAATGGTTCAACAGCGCCCCCTAGAAAACTTCGTGCCCCAAGCCCCACAATACGGTTTGACGTACATGCACGAAAATCAGAACACACCTGTATCATGTCGCAACTTAAAGAAAAGTCACAGGAAGTCGGGCATTTTTAATTAATCGTGTAATTTTGGTGCAATTTATGCCATTTCTTCACCCGTTTCTTCGCCCGAACCGCAACGTGCACCCAGGTGTGTTATACATCAAAATCTGCTACGGTGGGCATTACTTTTCTCAGTCAAAAGCGTTACCGTGGCGACGATAGACGCCAAAAAGCGCGCGCCCCCCCCCCCCCCCCCCCCCCCCCTCATCTGATTGGTCCATATTTGATAGTTCCTATTTTCTGCCATAACTTTTGAATGGTTTGACATAAAGACTGGTGGGTGGTGTCATAGGACTCGGTTTTGAGTCCTTAAACAAAATTGGTGCAAATTATTCCCGCCCCTTCATCTGATTGGTCGATATCTGATATTTCCTACTTTCTGCCATAACTTTTGAATGGTTTGATATAGAGAGTCAGGTGGTTTCATCCGCTAAATGTCCAGTTCTGAAGAATCTACATGCAAGTTTTACAAGCGCTTCCACTGCAGCACACCTGAACGTGCACAAGGGTGCGAGGGCCCGTTCATCGCTGCTTGCAGCTTTAATTATTATTATTATTATTGTTATATGTATTATTATTGTTATTATTATTATTATCATTATTATTATCTCTCTTTCCTGGGTAGATGCTCGTGAATTGCTGGAGGAAGGAGACTTCTTATATGTGGAAAAAAAATACATTTATTGAGCTAAAATTTCAAAGTAGTTGATGTGATAGCAGTTTTATAAGAGCTGAGAAAACAAACAGTCCTTAAGCATATCCATCTAAAAGTGAAGTACATTCATTCAAAATTTCCACCAGTAGAGAGAGAGAGAGGTCAGAGTGCATTAACTTTGAGCATTTCACAAACTCGCCAATGGCCTGCTGTGAAAACACCTCCTGGCTCTGCACCACCAGTTGCTCTGCTGTGGGTTGCAGTCATATCCTGATGTCGGTGCAGTCGGCATCACTTCCAAAGTCAGAGGATGTAGGTCACTAAAAAATGAAAAGTTATTATGCTCTTAGAATAAACCAGGAACTTTCATGCATATGGTCTGGGAACCTTATGCCAACCTGTTGCAAACTTCTGGCAACAGGTTGCAACTGCATTATCCTCGATAACAGTACAGAATATTCCAGAAAACCCTCAAACATTTATTTTAAATAATTTATCCACAATTAATGCTTCACTATGTCAAAAACGAATTTTGCTTGCTGGCCTAACAGCAGCAAAAAAGATGATTGCAGTAAGTTGGAAACCTCCACACACGCTTAACATCTCCCATTGGTATCTGACTTTTCTTGATATTATCTATCTGGAAATATCTACTGCCCGAATCCATAATGAAAAACAACAAAATATTTTATTTTGGTATATGGCAGCAGATCAAATTAAAGCCAAACTTGAAAGATGCATTTAAAATTGATATAGACTACCTTGTTGCAGCTATCCAGTTTTTGATATTATTATGTTTTGCCTTCTTCTTTTTCCTGTTTTCCTTATGATTAATTATTAATTGTTTTCATCGAATGCTTAAGTCCGAGGGGTGTGTTTGGAAGGGGGTGAAAATATGTGTATAATGTGTGTTTGACATCATTGTGGATGCCATCGTTCATAATAAAAAAAAGAAATATAAATAAAAACATTTGATCACGAAAAAAAATTAAAAGTCACACTCAGCATTTTAAGGATAAGCTGAGATAATAAATCATCTGTCAAGTGTTGCATTAAAATTCTTTAAGAACTACCTTAACGAAAGGATAGGTGGACAGCTACTGGATATAAAGTTTTCCGCAGCATTTCCCAGAGATCCTCAGTGATCTGGACCCATAGCGGGCCGATACATTTGAGTCCAGTGAGTATTGGCTTACCGGTACTTCTGGGGTCCGTTTCACAAAGCAGGTTCAACAAACTCTGAGTCTAATCCTGAACTCTTAGTTGATCTACTCTGAGATCGGGAACTCTGAGTTTTCGGTTCCAGAACAGCGGATTTGAGTTAATTTACTCAACTCTAAGTAGTTTCACCTGGAGTTAAGCGCGTGCGCCACAACTATAAAAAGCCAGTATCTATAGAGCCCTGATACAACGATTCACCATGGCAACCGGCGACAACAAAAGATCCACATACCTTTTTTTTTTTTTTTTAAACTTTATTTAACATTTCAATTTACAAAATCCCTTTGAGGAAAAATTAGTTTGCATCTGAAGATCCACATACTTCACGCCGTGTCCTTTTTCACCCGAATGGAATTAGAGATTTTAATGTGCGCATACGGCGAATTTGAACATGTTTTTTGAAAAAAAGAGTAACACTGCAGCACAAAATAATATAAAATTAATTTAACAGATCTCTACATCATTCACCTGCAATCCTGTGGAACTCCTCCTTGGTGGCTTGGACAGGTTGATCATAAACCTGTCCAAGCCACCCGTCCCTTGAAATACGGAATTGTTCCATAATTGGGAGTTAAAAGTTGCGTTACGTATTGCAGTGTTTCCCAACCCTGGTCCTCGAGGCACACTGTCCTGCATGTTTTAGTTGTTTCCCTGCTTCAGCACACCGTGATACAAGTGGCTGTGTCATCAACAGAAGTGTCAAGACCTTGATGACAAGCTAATTAGGACCATTAATTAGAATCAGGTGTGATGATGAAGGGAAACATCTAAAACATGCAGGACATTGTGCCCCGAGGACCAGGGTTGGGAAACACTGCCGTATTGAACCAATACAGACACATATTATGCTCTTATTTATTCATGTAATAATACAGGTGGAGGTCGGAAAATTTGAATATATTGCAAAACTTCATTCGTTCGTAGTAAATTCAACTTAAGGTGAAACAAATATTATTTCCCACTACATGCAAAGTGAGATATTTCAAGCCTTTATTTGTTATAATTTTGATGATTATGGCTCACAGTTTATGAAAACCCCAAATAAAAAATCTCAAAAAATTAGAATATATTATGAAATCATTAAACAATTCAATCATCAAAATTATAAAAAATAAAGGATTAACATATATTGCTTTGCGAGTACTGAGACTATGTTATATACATGTATTACGCGGTCTGATAACCATCTCCCGACGAATATTTAATTCTCTGCGCATTAATTCTGCACCTTCATCAATTGTGTCTTCATCAAAAGGACATGCCATGTTCGTGACAATGGACTTCTAATATATATACTGACTCTGTTTTTAATGACAGACGGCAGAACTTTGCCAAAACTCGCCTGCTGACTGAATGAATGAGGAAATCAAATGTGCGTGTGTCTCTGAAAGAGGCGGAGACGCAGAGAAACTCCAGGTTTCACGATATAAACCTGGTCCCGACCAGGTTAGGTTCAGAGCGTCTGTTACTACGGTAACTGACCCAGATCTCAAGTTACCTCTCTTTGTGAAACAGGCTAGAGTTACCTCTCTTTCTCTGGTTTGAGTTACCTCCCTTTGTGAAACGGAAAACTCAGAGTTTCCCTCATTTCAGGGTTAACAGACTCCGAGTTTTCACTAAACCTGCTTTGTGAAACGGACCCCTGCTGTAAAATGAAACAGTGATTAGTTGAAGCAATCCCAGATCATAACGCTGCACCCACAGATGCCAGGCATGATGGGTGTAGCACATCTCCTGCTCTTCCAACCAAACTTAAAACGTTTCTGTTTAGAAAAGCCTCTAGTAACTGTAACTCTAGTCAACGAAGGATGGGACTTGACACAAAAGTAATAGTTTGTAGGATCTTTAATAGCCCAACTGACCTCAATAGAGAACAGAATATTTTTTTTGTTTGTTTTTTTTTTATTACCAACATGAAAAATACACGTATAACAAGCAGCTCCCAAATATACACACAACAAAGGGAGGGCATTACAAGACAACAGGGGCCTGTACTACGAAGCGGGATTTGGGGTTAGCGAGGTAACTTCAGGTTTAACCCTGGGTTTTCAGGACTACGACGGTGGTTCACTTCTTACCGGGGTACATCGCCATGGTAACTTATGCTGAACAGCTAACCTGCTCCGGAGCAGGTTATGTTCCAGATACAGATCGCCGGGTATAAAAGCACCGCCCACTGACCAATCAGCTCTCTTGGAAAATGGCATGCCCTTTCGAAGAGAATCCAGTGGAGCTCGGTGCGCGGATCGTGAGAGGATCCCTCCGATCTTCTTCTTGTCATTTTTTTTTCTGTTTGCTGCAAGAAATGTCAATGCTATTTCATTGTGCTTTTGTATACTGATATCATCCTAAAACAGAGAGTGATAGAAACACTAAAGCCTTGTACTTGTTGTACTTCTAAGATATGAAAGTGAGCCTACTTACCGCTTTGAATTATGTTTTTATATTTATTTTTTATTTGCTCCCATGTGCGTTTCACTCCGCTGGGGTTGCAGCTGAAGGAATGAGGCTACAATTGTCATACACGCCATACGAATACATCTAAGCAACACATGCATTTAACAGAATAGACAACTGTAATTATAGTCAGATCTACTTATGCCCTAATGATGGGGCAGTGATGTTTATATCCCTATGAACTTACGCATTTATACAGTCAGCGATCTTTTGCCAGCTGTCTTTCCTGCATTTTGCAGCTGCAACTGTGTTGCTTTTTGCCTGTATTATATGCCTATACTCATCATATTTCCGTAAAATTATTGTTTGCTCTTCGCTACTGAAATAAGCGGCTCTGACAGCGGACTTCTCCATGCTTGCGATTGGTCATGCGCTGAAAACACCGCCCCTTTTATGTGCACGCGCTCATATCCAGATTGGAGAAACCTGGGTTGATATACCGAGTTGATAACCACCGTCGTGTGACCGCTTAGCGTGATTGCAATTGTCCGGGTTAGTGAATCTGGATAAGGAAAAGATATCCTGGGTATGTTGAACTTGCTTCGTAGTACAGGCCCCAGGTGGGGTTTCAAAGTGTTTACATAAAATACATACAGAGTGCATATTATTTACATTTAAGCTGGTATTGGTTGCAAAATATCATAAAAATACATTTTCACTGAAATTTTATTGAATGTAATGTGTGTGTGTTTTTGTTTGTTTGTTTGTTTGTTTGTTTGTTTGTTTGTGTGTGTGTGTGTGTGTGTGTGTGTGTGTGTGTGTGTGTGTGTGTGTGTGTGTGTGTGTGTGTGTGTGTGTGTGTGTGTGTGTGTGTTAATTCATTTGTTTAATTCTCAAAAAAAAAAAAAAAAAAAAAAAAATAGGTCAAATGTGTCCTGTGAAGTATTTTGTATTGTATTAACTGTAGGTTTGCGCTTTTTTGCCATAAGATACATGTTTTAACAGATTTGATTTCAGAAGTTGGCATCAGGAGCGATTGATCGGTCCTGTTCCCATTTTATTGTTGGTATGGAGAGTGTTTTTTCTGGATGGGAAATAATTCTGTATATTTTGGAGAGAAGTTGTTTTGTTGATTTAATGTCAATTAAGTCTTAGCATGATGGCGGAAGATTGGGGTTAATGGTTTTTATGTCAAATGAAGCTTGAATTGCTGAATTAAATTGTATATATATGTATAATATATATATATATATATATATATATATATATATATATATATATATATATATATATATATATATATATATATATATATATATACACATATGTACTCCTCCTTGAACCGCCACCTTACTGTGGTGGCGGGGTTTGTGTTGCCCGAGTGATCCTAGGAGCTATGTTGTCTGGGGCATTGTTGCGCTGTATAATAAAATCGCGGTGAGCCGCGAGTCGTTCTCGCGCTGACTCCCCGCTTCCTGATTCAAACGTCTGACGGCCCCGCCCCCGACCAATCGGTGGCGTGTAGTGTGATGACATCAGATCCAGGGCCGACTCAGCACGCTCAGAACCTCGGCAGAATAGGTACAGAAAAAGTACCTACTTGGCCAGCCTCTACCCGTCTCGGCCCGTAGTGGAGAAGCGCAAGACGGGGGCATGGCGAGTAGAAGCGCACAGAGTAGGTACTAGTCGAAAAGTGCCATAAGAGTGGTTTACAATCTAATCATGGTGAAGAAAAAACCAAGGACCGTTATATCGCCCCGATCGGCGTCACCGGGGCCCCTCCATGGAGCCAGGCCTGGGGTTGGGGCTCGAAGGTGAGTGCCTGGTGGCCGGGTCTTTGCCCAGCCCAAAACGCCTTCCCGTAGGTCCACCACCCGCAGGAAGGACCATGAGAGGCTGGTGCATTGTGGACAGGGTAGCGGTCGTAGCGGCCGTAGCGGTCGTAGCGGTCGTGGCGGGGCCTCGACGACCCAATCCCTGGACCAAAACCCTCTCAGTGGGGACATGGAATGTCACCTCGCTGTGGGGGAAGGAGCCGGAGCTTGTGCGTGAGGTTGAGAGATACCAGCTAGAGATAGTCGGGCTCACCTCCACACATAGCTTGGGCTCTGGAACCCAGCTCCTTGAAGGGGGCTGGACCCTCCACTACTCTGGAGTTGCCCAGGGTGAGAGGCGGCGGGCTGGTGTGGGCTTGTTAATAGCCCCCCAGCTCAGTCCGTGTGTTGGAGTTCACCCCGGTGAAACGAGAGGGTCGCTTCCCTGCGCCTTCGAGTCGGGAAAAGGTCTCTCACTGTTGTTTGTGCCTACGGGCCGAACAGCAGACAATTCAATGCAATTAAGGTTTTCCTCCCTCTAGGGGAGTTTTTTACCTGCCATTGTTTATGTTTATATAATAATTGATCAGGGTTTATGTTCTGTTCTCTGGAAAGAGTCTAGAGACAACTTCTGTTTTAATAGATGCTACATATAAAAATGTCATTGAATTAAATTCTTACCTCCCTGCACCCATAATTCTGTAAAAGTCCAACTACGTGACTCTTCCACTTCTCCAGAGTGCAGTCTTCATGCTCCCGAGCCTCCCAATTAACTTCCCAGATAAGTGGTTTTCCCAAGGCTTCACAGCCGTTTGATCTCAATACCTTCACCTCGTCTTGCTGTCTGCATGTGGGAATGTTACTTCCACACTAAACAGAGCAATAAGATCAGCTGCTGATTTTCTCTAACTGATCTCACCGAGCATTAAAGTCATCTCAGATCACAAGCATTCAAGATGTAGTTCCAAGTAGGCCGAGGTTTAAAAACAGTCGAGCACTTTTTCCGTCTGTGAAATACAAGCAGTTATAAAATGACAGTGACAAGATTACTCTGATTAATACATTAAGGCAAGTAAAGTATTTTCTGTCATGGTTGGTCCACCAGCCTTCAGTAATTTTCCACTCACCTCTCTCCTGCTCCCCCCATCTGCCAGCCACGCCCACCTCGTCACTCACTCCACTCACCTGCTCTCCCAGCTGCAGCTCCTCAGCAATCAAGACAGCATAAAAGCTCCACTCTCCTCTTTGCCCACTGCCACATCGTCTCTATGCATCTAGATGCAAGACCCTCCAGCATTCCCTGTCTTGACTTCCCGTTGCCGACCCTGCCCGTTCCTGGACTCTGCCTCGTCTCCTTTTCTCCGGTGCCTGACCTTGTCTTCCGAACCTGACACTGATTACTGCCTGCTCTTCGTCCCTCGTTCCGTCTGCTTTGTGTGCTGCATTTGGGTCCGAAACCTCACTCTGTAACAATTTTGTAACAATAGAAATCCCAAGCATTGTCTTCTTGAATACGAATGGTTTTGTAGTTTCCCAGGTTTCTAGTGTGACAGCACAGAGCCATACTTGTACTGAAGTCTATTTTAGCACCGGCCATTTATCATCGTCTGTTTTCCCCCTCCAGCTACGCGTTCGTCTCGAAACCGCTGTCACCCAGTCCTGCACTTAGCTTCTTAAAGTCACTGAGTGTTTCTGATATTAGACAAGAGTTACGCTTTTAACTAAATGTTTGATAGAATCTGAGCCAATGAAGTCCATCTTTAACTGCACAAATTTGAATTACCTACCTGCCTCAGATCTTCGTCCTCACTCCCTTTACATTTGCCTTTAGCTTGCTTGAGGATTATGCAGGTTGCTTATCTTGATACTTCAAAGGAGCTTTAATACAGAACATGTTCATTTCAGTCAGACTCTATTTAGTCTTCAAAGTGAAGTTTCTAACAGCCTCTGCAGAAGAAGACTTTTACACGTGGCACAACTGACACAGGTGCTTTCAACAGCAATTAAAAAGCTTGGCTGCTTTGCACGTGAATGGATTACAGAGAATGGGTTTAAAGTCTTATCTAATAGACGTTACCATGGATGTCAGAGGTGAAGCTCTCAGCATCATTATAGCTGCTGTGTTTTTAGAGAAAGGACAGAAGGCAAACACGGAAAGCGCAAGACACCCGCGACGTCGACATCTGGTTTTTCTTGTCCCATTTTAAAGTGCATATGATTCTGTTAATCCTCGTTCTCTGTACTTGCTTCGGGTTACTCAAACATAAGGCGATTGCAGGGGTTTTGAATTAGTGTTAAGGCTCGGTTAGCTCATAATTCATCAATATCCCCTTGAGATCAGTTTGAGCTCTTCACTCCCAGTAAACACTTTAAAGTCGTTGATGATCGTATGTGCAGAATCAGAGGATGAACCAAGCGATCTTCTTGTAAATAAATGCATATTGAGCCCCAGCTGATGTCGACAGAGGTGTTCCCCCCCAGTTTTTAGCCAAATCTGTAAAAATGTTTCAAGACCACTATAATAACGGGGTAATTTAAAAGCCTGAAATCCTACTTACTTAAGGGCATTCAATCCTTCAAGTGTGATTATCTAAGATTCTTGCACATATCCTGTAAGGTCAGATATAATTTGTGATCGTTACTAAGCTTTAACCAGCATGTGATGGACCAAATGATGCACATCACATAAATAAATTGTTATTTTATCACAACGCAAGTTCACTACAGTCAACTACAAGAGGTAAGACAGAGGTATATACAACGTGCTTGTGCTGTGTTAATACACTACATGTAACAGGCAATCACAGCACACAGTCTTGTATTGACAAATCTCAGGCTTATTGAATCAGCAAATTGGTAATCAGACAATGTACAAGTACATTATAATTCCATTTTGATTGTGTCATTTATTTTTATAAAAACATGTTAACTGTAAAGAAATCACAACACTGAATGTTCGCAAATGATAACTTTATTGTTAAAAAAAATCAAATAAAATAACATTTGTACACATTATATACACCATACACTGTTTATATACACCAAGTTGTATATAAATAACATTATTCATATAATGAATAATGATGTGATTTTTTTATATTGCGCATCCACTTTTTCAAATGTCACTATGCACTAGGAAGGCACCACCTGCCTCCATCAGTGCCAGGCTCCTTTTCAGGCCCTCCTTCTCCATGTGGTAACTCCCACCGACTTCATTGCTCTGTATAACAAAAGAAGTGAGACACAAAAAGGGATATGTAATACCATTTGAGTGTTATGTGTTATAAAATTAAAACAAATGTGCTGTACCCATTGACCACTGACCTGCACTAGCTGTACATCAATGATGGTGTTTCTCTTCAGGTTCATAAGAGTGTAACTCCAATATTTGGCACAGTGTCCTGAGGAATTAAATTTTATTAAGGAAAATATGAACAAAATAAATCAACATTTCTTAGTCAAAAGTCAATTTTGAAGCCCATGCCTTGCAGTAATAAAGTTTCAATAAAGTACCTGGAGAGTCAGCCCTCATGTCTTCCGAAGGTGTCGTTGAACAGCTTCAGGTGCATTTCTTGGAAGATCTGAAACCATAGACAGAAAAAAATTGTATTACTAATAGAGCTTCAAGCTTTTCAAGCGGGGATAATTTGCACCAATTATGTTCAAGGACTCAAAACCGAGTCCGATGACACCACCCACGACTCTTTATGTCAAACCATTCCAAAGTTATGGCAGAAAGTAGGAACTATGAAATATGGACCAATCAGATGAAGCGGGGGCACGCTTTTTGACGTCTATCGTCGCCACGGTAACGCTTTTGACTGAGAAAAGTAATGTCCATCGTCGCAGGATCGAGACGCACATTTTGATGTATAACACACCTGGGTGCACGTTACGGTTCGGGCGAAGAAACGGCCAAAGAAATGACGTAAATTGTGCCAAAATTACACGATTAATTAAAAATGGCCGACTTCCTGTTCGGTTTCGGCCATGGCGCCAAGAGACTTTTCTTTAAGTTGCAACATGATACAGGTGTGTTTTCGAGGGGGCGCTGTCGAGCCATTAGGCCACGCCCATTAATGCAAACCATTAAATATCACATTTTTCGCCAGGCCTGGCTTGCGTGCAAAATTTTGTGACTTTTGGGGCACGTTTAGGGGGGCAAAAAGGCCCTCCTTTCGTCGGAAGAAAAACGAGAAAAAAAAATTCCTACAGATAGAATAGGGCCTTCGCACTGTCAGTGCTCGGGCAGTTATATAATAATAATAATACATATTATATATAATAATAAACTTTATTTATATAGCACCTTTCTTAACAAAGTTACAAAGTTTTTCCCAAGAACAATAAAATACATCAAGATAAAAAGACAGTGCATAGTGGA
This sequence comes from Cololabis saira, assembly GCF_033807715.1. Lineage (NCBI taxonomy): Eukaryota > Metazoa > Chordata > Actinopteri > Beloniformes > Belonidae > Cololabis > Cololabis saira. The sequence continues at coordinate 6,539,566 of NC_084597.1, read as the reverse complement.
TAAGAACATAAGATAGCAATAACCAAGTCTAAAATGAATACCAGTATTCACACCACAATAAAAGCTTATCTAAAAAGGAATGTTTTTAGTAAAGATTTAAAAGCAGTGGGGGATTTAGCTGACCTGATCAGCAGGTTCCAAAGTTTGGGGGCCCAGACTGCAAAAGCTCCATCACCTTTGGCCACAAGCCAATGGTGATGAGGGAGGCCCTAGCAGGTAGGGAGTTAAAAGTTCTTTAAAATAACTAGGGGCTTAATTATGCCTTAAAAGTCAGCAATAGAATTTTAAATCAATGCGATATTGAACAGGAAGCTAGTGAAGGGACGACAGAATTGGAGTGATATGTTCAAATTTTCTTAAGGCAGTGATCAGACGAGCAGCAGCGTTTTGTACCAACTGAAGGCGGTGGAGTGATGATTGAGAAATACTGGTGTAAAGGGCGTTACAATAATCCAGGCCAGAAAGAATAAAAGCATAGATAACTTTGTGGAGATTATCAGGAGATAAAAAAGATTTGATTTTGGAAATCAGCTTCAGCTGGTAAAAACACGACTGGACAACTTTCTTAATTTGTTCATTAAAACAAAGGCCGGAGTTAAATAAAACACCCAAATTCCTAGCAGTTGGTTTCATGTAGTGTGAGAGGGTTCCGAGATTGGCAATTATCTGGCTGGAGGATTTGGGAGTGGCAAATAAAATAATTTATGTTTTATCATTTCATTTGAGAAAAGATTTTGGGATGTCCAGGAATTGATGTTGGAAAGACAGTTGGGTGAGACTGATCTGATTGGTGGCTCTTAATGGAACATATAACTGTCGTCGGCATAACACTGGTACTGTATGTTGTGTTTCTTGATGACTTGACGCAGGCATAAGGCACCAGTGTAGTCTCATCCAGATAATGCTCAAAGGCTTGAGGCAAATCAACTCAATCCAGTTGTCTTGAGTCAAGTCTTTGCAGAAATCCTTTGTTAAGGAGAAATAGTTAAAACTATATAATTATCGGGACATAGGCATCGCATGATTGTTTCTGACCACTCACCTTGTTCATGAAAACATCAAATTCCCGAAAATATTTTTTCATTATGGGGTAGCATTGCCTCAGTGGGTGGAATCAGTTCTCCCACCAGTGTTGGAACAACTCATCCCCTGTCGAAGTGTCCTTGGGCCAGGCACTGAGCTTACACTGCCTCCCACATTGCAAATCACTGCCACTTGAGGGTAACGACCCAGAGCTCCAATAGTACCAGTCCTTCTGGTGAAGGTAGTGTCAGGTCATCACTTGGCCAGCAATTCCTCTTCAATGTGTTCCCATGGCGTGGGGCTAAGGAAGTGTGTCTGTGTCAGACAGGAAGCGGGCATAAAATAAATAAAATGTGACTTAAAACACCAGATCAATTACGAACAAATGAATCTGCTGAATCTGATTCCAAATCCAACTAACAGTGAGTAGGTCTCTAGTTAGTCCCTCTAGTTAGTGTTAGTAAACCTCTAGTTAGTGTTAGTCTAGTTAGTGTTAGTAAACCTCTAGTTAGTGTTCAGTAAACCTCTAGTTAGTGTTGGTAAACCTCTAGTTAGTGTTCCGTTAACCTCTAGTTAGTGTTAGTAAACATCTAGTTAGTTTTGGTAAACCTCTAGTTAGTGTTACGTTAACCTCTAGTTAGTTTAGTAAACCTCTAGTTAGTGTTGGTAAACCTCTAGTTAGTGTTCAGTAAAGCCTCTAGTTAGTGTTTAGTAAACCTCTAGTTATTTTAGTAAAGCCTCTAGTTAGTGTTCAGTAAACCTCTAGTTAGTGTTGGTAAACCTCTAGTTAGTGTTAGTAAACCTCTAGTTAGTGTTCAGTAAAGCCTCTAGTTAATGTTAGTAAATATCTAATTAGTGTTAGTAAACCTCTAGTTAGTTTCAGTAAACCTCTAGTTAGTGTTAGTAAACCTCTAGTTAGTGTTCAGTTAACCTCTAGTTAGTGTTGGTCTAGTTAGTGTTAGTTAACCTGTAGTTAGTGTTTAGTAAACCTCTTGTTAGTGTTAGTAAACCTCTAGTTAGTGTCAGTAAACCTCTAGTTAGTGTTAGTAAACCTCTAGTTAGTGTTAGTAAAACCTCTAGTTAGTATTTAGTAAACCTCTAGTTAGTTTCGTCAACCTCTAGTTAGTGTTTACTAAACCTCTAGTTAGTGTTAGTAAACATCTAGTTAGTGTTTACTAAACCTCTAGTTAGTGTTTAGTAAACCTCTGGTTAGTGTTAGTAAACCTCTGGTTAGTTTAGTAAACCTCTAGTTAGTATTTAGTAAAGCCTCTAGTTAGTTTAGTCAAACCTCTAGTTAGTGTTTACTAAACCTCTAGTTAGTGTTAGTAAACCTCTAGTTAGTGTTTAGTAAACCTCTAGTTAGTATTTAGTAAAGCCTCTAGTTAGTGTTTACTAAACCTCTAGTTAGTGTTAGTAAACCTCTGGTTCGGTTTAGGCTCCTGGGACACCATCTTCTCTGGCTCACTCATTGGGTAGTCATGTGACCTTAGTCATGTGACTCCGTTGTGTCTATAACTGCCAGAGCTACTTCCTGTGGACCAAACAACTGATGAAGGTGTTTGGATGAACACCGAAACGTCTTGTGTTTTTAAGTATGTTTTAAGTCCAGTGTTTTTAAAATAAAATCCTTTTTAGAAAAAACTCTGGTTAGTTTACTAAAGCCTCTAGTTAGTGTTAGTAAACCTCTAGTTAGTGTTTAGTAAACCTATATTTAGTGTTTAGTAAACCTATAGTTAGTGTTTAGTAAACCTATAGTTAGTTTAGTAAAGCCGCTAGTTAGTGTTTAGTAAACCTCTAGTTAGTGTTTAATAAACCCCTAGTTAGTTTAGTAAACCTCTAGTTAGTTTAGTAAAGCCTCTAGTTAGTGTTTAGTAAACCTCTAGTTAGTGTTTAGTAAACCTCTAGTTAGTGTTAGTAAACCTCTAGTTAGTTTAGTAAAGCCTCTAGTTAGTGTTTAGTAAACCTCTAGTTAGTATTTAGAAAACATCTAGTTAGTGTTTAGTAAACCTCTAGTTAGTTTAGTAAAGCCTCTAGTTAGTGTTTAGTAAACCTCTAGTTAGTGTTTAGTAAACCTCTAGTTAGTGTTAGTAAACCTCTAGTTAGTGCTAGTAAACATCTAGTTAGTGTTTAGTAAACCTCTAGTTAGTGTTTAGTAAACCTCTAGTTAGTGCTAGTAAACCTCTAGTTAGTGTTTAGTAAACATCTAGTTAGTGTTTAGTAAATCTCTAGTTAGTGTTTACTAAACCTCTAGTTAGTGTTTACTAAACCTCTAGTTAGTGTTTAGTAAACCTTTGGTTAGTTTAGTAAATCTCTAGTTAGCATTTAGTAAACATCTAGTTAGTGTTTAGTAAACCTCTAGTTAGTGCTAGTAAACCTCTAGTTAGTGTTTAGTAAAGCCTCTAGTTAGTGTTTAGTAAAGCCTCTAGTTAGTGTTAGTAAACCTCTAGTTGGTGTTTAGTAAACCTCTAGTTGGTGTTTAGTAAAGCCTCTAGTTAGTGTTTAGTAAACCTCTAGTTAGTGTTTAGTAAACCTCTAGTTAGTGTTTAGTAAACCTTTGGTTAGTTTAGTAAATCTCTAGTTAGTATTTAGTAAAACCTCTAGTTAGTGTTTAGTGAACCTCTAGTTAGTGTTTAGTAAACCTTTGGTTAGTTTAGTAAATCTCTAGTTAGCATTTAGTAAACATCTAGTTAGTGTTTAGTAAACCTCTAGTTGGTGTTTAGTAAACCTCTAGTTAGTGTTTAGTAAACCTATAGTTAGTTTAGTAAAGCCGCTAGTTAGTGTTTAATAAACCCCTAGTTAGTTTAGTAAACCTCTAGTTAGTTTAGTAAAGCCTCTAGTTAGTGTTTAGTAAACCTCTAGTTAGTGTTTAGTAAACCTCTAGTTAGTGTTAGTAAACCTCTAGTTAGTTTAGTAAAGCCTCTAGTTAGTGTTTAGTAAACCTCTAGTTAGTATTTAGAAAACATCTAGTTAGTGTTTAGTAAACCTCTAGTTAGTTTAGTAAAGCCTCTAGTTAGTGTTTAGTAAACCTCTAGTTAGTGTTTAGTAAACCTCTAGTTAGTTTAGTAAACCTCTAGTTAGTGTTTAGTAAACCTCTAGTTAGTGTTTAGTAAACCTCTAGTTAGTGCTAGTAAACCTCTAGTTAGTGTTTAGTAAAGCCTCTAGTTAGTGTTTAGTAAACCTCTAGTTAGTGTTTAGTAACATCTAGTTAGTGTTTAGTAAATCTCTAGTTAGTGTTTAGTAAACCTCTAGTTAGTGTTTAGTAAACCTCTAGTTAGTGTTTAGTAAACATCTAGTTAGTGTTTAGTAAACCTCTAGTTAGTGTTTACTAAACCTCTAGTTAGTGTTTAGTAAACCTCTAGTTAGTGTTCAGTAAAGCCTCTAGTTAGTTTTTAGTAAACCTCTAGTTAGTGTTTAGTAAACCTCTAGTTAGTTTAGTAAAGCCTCTAGTTAGTGTTTAGTAAAGCCTCTAGTTAGTGTTTAGTAAATCTCTAGTTAGTTTAGTAAAACCTCTAGTTAGTGTTTAATAAACCTCTAGTTAGTGTTTAGTAAAGCCTCTAGTTAGTGTTTAGTAAATCTCTAGTTAGTTTAGTAAAACTTCTAGTTAGTGTTCAGTAAAGCCTCTAGTTAGTGTTTAGTAAACCTCTAGTTAGTTTAGTAAAGCCTCTAGTTAGTATTTAGTAAAGCCTCTATTTAGTATTTAGTAAAGCCTCTAGTTAGTATTTAGTAAAGCCTCTATTTAGTATTTAGTAAAGCCTCTAGTTAGTATTTAGTAAAGCCTCTATTTAGTATTTAGTAAACCTCTAGTTAGTTTAGTAAAGCCTCTAGTTAGTATTTAGTAAAGCCTCTAGTCATGGGCGTCAGTTTGATTTCAGAAGTGCTGGGGACATTTACCATAAACCTGAGTAAGGTTTGAAAAGTGCTGGGTACGAGCTAGGCCCATTACTTCCGAATTGAGGTTTCATGATAAATAATAGGCATTGCATTAGATGATGCGTATTGACGCGATATTGTCCCCATATTAAAAGCCATCTGCGCGGTCTTATTTAGGTCGTCGGAAACATCATATACATATTGCAAGCCTTTTATTATTTTAATATTGCTGATCATGGCTTACAGTTTAAGAAAACTCAAATATCCTATCTCAAAATATTAGAATATTCTGGGAATCTTAAACTGTAAACCATAATCAGCAATATTAAAATAATAAAAGGCTTGCAATATTTCAGTTGATTTGTAATGAATCCAGAATGTATGACATTTTTGGACTCCAGAAAAATAAAGGACTTTATCACAATATTCTAATTTTCTGAGACAGTCCTGTAAACTTGTTTATGTCGTTGTGCTGAACCACTTGGGAATATCCACGGTTACTTTGTGTTAACGGAGCAGCAGAGAGCAGCGTCTTGCTGCTGCAGGAAACTGCGCGCTGGAAGCAGATCAGTGACGGACACTGGCTGACTTATGGTTCCGCGTTGCACCAACGCAAAGCGTACGCCGTAGGATACGCAGGGATGCGAACGTACGGTACGCAACGCTGCGTAACCTACGCCGTAGGCTACGCCGCCGATTTAACGCAGAACCATAAATCAGGCGCATTTGTCAGTTTTTTCAGACTTTTCGTCTTTTCAACTGAGCATGAAGACACATAAAATGAGGGTGCAATGCTTGCTTATGCACCCTCGTAGAACCGGGCCTGCAGAACGCAACTTTTAATTCCCAATTCCCAACTCCTACCTGGAGGTGAAGCCCGAGTCCTCCCCGCAGCGCTGTCTGTCACACACATATGATCTGGGCACAGACGCAGCAGGTCCTGTTGTCCCGCCACTAAGATTTTGCTGGCCTTAATGTTGCCTGTGTTTTATTTTGTTCATTATTGATAAATTTAGTGTTGATATGTGTGTGACAGACGTGTGTATGGGGGGTTAATGAAAATACGGGACAAATCGCGTCTTACTTAATTTTTTTTTTTTTTTTTTTTTAAAGTGGTGGGGACAAATCTGCTCGTCAGACAAAGTGGTGGGGACGCGTCCCCACCGTCCCCGGCGGAGATGACGCGCCTGCCTCTAGTTAGTTTAGTAAAGCCTCTAGTTAGTGTTTAGTAAAGCCTCTAGTTAGTGTTTAGTAAACCTCTAGTTAGTGTTAGTAAACATTTGGTTCGTTTAGTAAAGCCTCTAGTTAGTGTTTAGTAAAGCCTTTAGTTAGTATTTAGTAAACCTCTAGTTAGTTTAGTAAAGCCTCTAGTTAGTATTTAGTAAAGCCTCTAGTTAGTGTTTACTAAAGCCTCTAGTTAGTATTTAGTAAAGCCTCTAGTTAGTGTTCAGTAAAGCCTCTAGTTAGTATTTAGTAAAGCCTCTAGTTAGTGTAAGTAAATCTCTAGTTAGTGTTCAGTAAAGCCTTTAGTTAGTGTTTAGTAAACCTCTAGTTAGTGTTTAGTAAAGCCTCTAGTTAGTATTTAGTAAACCTCTAGTTAGTTTAGTAAAGCCTCTAGTTAGTATTTAGTAAAGCCTCTAGTTAGTGTTTACTAAAGCCTCTAGTTAGTATTTAGTAAAGCCTCTAGTTAGTGTAAGTAAATCTCTAGTTAGTGTTCAGTAAAGCCTCTAGTTAGTGTTTAGTAAACCTTTGGTTAGTTTAGTAAAGCCTCTGGTTAGTATTTAGTAAAGCCTCTAGTTAGTATTTAGTAAAGCCTCTAGTTAGTGTAAGTAAATCTCTAGTTAGTGTTCAGTAAAGCCTCTAGTTAGTGTTTAGTAAAGCCTCTAGTTAGTGTTTAGTAAAGGCTCTAGTTAATGTAAGTAAACCTCCAGTTAGTGTTTAGTAAAGCCTCTAGTTAGTGTTTAGTAAACCTCTACTTAGTTTAGTAAACCTCTAGTTAGTGTTGAGTTAGTGTAGTGTTCTCCAGCAGGAGGGCCCCCCCCCCTTATGACCCAGGTCCTCAAGGTTTCTTCCCTCCTAAGGGAGTTTTTTTTACCTGCCACTGTTTATGTAATAATTGCTCTGGGGTTATGTTCTAGTCTCTTGAAAGATCGTGGAGACAACTTCTGTTGTAATAGATGCTAGTTATATAAAACATAATTTAATTTAATTGAACCAGAGTGGTGTGTTTTATTAATGTGAAGGTATTTATATTCATAGAAGTTAACGATTGAGGTGTTCAGTTTTAAATTTCACAAATTTGAGCCTGTAATTGCGAAAAAAGGATCTAGATGTTTTCCCTCAGGAGCTGCTTGTGATGTTTGAGTTTATTACAAAAGTCTTGGCAGAGCGTGGGAGCTGTGGGATCCAGCTCCATCACATACCGTAATCACACTGACGGCAGTTCCAGGCGGCCCACGAGACGTTCAGTGTTTAGTGACCAACTTTAATTCAGATGGAAAACTACATTTTTGCTGTACGCCGATCAGTCTTTGTCCTTGTTCGGGGCTTAGTCTGGCAGTCCAGATGCACACGTAGTTTAAAAGTCCCTCTCTTACGTAACTGCAGGGGCTGCAATCAGAGCGCCAGGCTCAAGCTTAGCAGTGATTTATCTGCTTTGTTTGCAGCGTTTCATTTCAATAAAAGTTACATAATATTCTCTGGATGTCACCTACAGGCACTGAAAATGTTACAGCTCTTGAGGATTTCAAAAAGTTTTAAATTGTGTTTACAGACGTCTGCCCCAGACTTTAATATCTTTTATAAAAATGTCCAGTTAGTCTAGGCAGAATTTCTGAAAATGTGCTTATTTAAAGTGCTGAAGGCATTTTGTGAATATTTACAATATACACCATTTCTAGGGGTATTAAGGGGTGCTGGATCCAAATCTGCTGTATATGAAGCTCAGAAATGTCCCAAAATGCCTCAAAATTGAGAAATCCAACATGGCCGCCAGGCTGAAATCTATTTTTCAGTATATCTTTTTGACTAAACAAGGTACAAACATGAATTAAATGTACTTTTGTAAGTTTTCCTACATGACAACCTCTTTATCACTAATGACCACCTTTTTCTCTTTACTTGTGCTGATTATTGACACTTGATCTAAATCAGGACAGGATGTTAAATTCCCATGTGTGAAAACCTGTGAACATTTAATTCAAGTTCGTAACTTTTTGTACATTTGTTTGTACATTTGACCTCAAAACAAAATACAAAGTAAGTAAAAGTAGCCTAATAAAAATAATAATAACTGAGTAATTATTCATAGTTAAAAACAACTTTTTTTGCAATATCTAAGCAGTTTCTTCACATTACATCTCAATTCTGAATATCGAATTGCCCATGTAGGAAAACTTACAAAAGTACATTTAATTCATGTTTGTACCTTGTTTAGTCAAAAAGATATATTGAAAAATAGATTTTCGCTTGGCAGTGGCGACGATGTTGGATTTCTCAATTTTGAGGCATTTAGGGACATTTTTGAGCTTCATATACAGCAGATTTGGATCCAGCACCCCTTAATACCCCTAGAAATGTTGTCAGTTATAAATATTCGCAAAATGCCTTCGGGGTTCTGATTTTGTGAAAATTGACCCTGTCTAAGTAGAATGTTGCCTGAAGGTGGGATTTTTGCTGCTCCTTCAAACAGTCATCAGTGTGTTATCACTTCTTCTGTCTATAAATACTCAGCGGCTCATGACAAGTATGTAAAAAGTATGTTGGCAAAGTGTTAGATGTGTTTTGTGCTTTAAGCCAGGAGTCTCTGCGGCGTCGTTAATGTGGAATTAACTGTAAATCCTGTCTGTTTCAACCTCGACAAACACTGAGACCTTTAAAACTCAGGTGTGCGCCTTCTTAATCAATCCAAACAAATAAAAGAGGTCAACGCCCTTTCACCTGCAAAAGTATCTCCAACACAAAGCATTGTACATGCTTGAGCTTTTTCAACGTCAAAGACATTTTTAGCAATAAAAACGTCTTTTTTTTTTTTATTAACTAAATTCATGTTAGGATAAAAGATAAATCTGTAACGCTACGTGTATGGGCAGAAATATGTGCCACTAGAAACTGAATTTGAATAATTTATATTTGAATTTGAATTGCTCAACTTGAATAATTTCATCGAAAAACTGAATCTGAATCACATAATTTGAATTCGTATCGTTTAATTTGAATCATTGCATTGCACAACTCACAATTCAAATACAGTTCTTGCAATTCAATTTCAATTTCACTGTGCCAGACATCCGGGTCTTCCGCAGGAACAGCAATCGAGTGCAGATACAAAGAACTCCTTTTCACGTAGCCTGCTATAACCTCTATTTTCTTTCAACGATATAAACGACCAATGGGAGCTAGATATTTCGAAACCTATTGTGTTTTCTGTATATATATTTTTGTCCATATACGTGTCCCTGATTTCAAGCAGTGTAACTGTGAAAATCTGACTTCAGTCTTTCTGAAAGCAATGGAGTTATTTAGAGGTTGATCCTGGGGAGGATAGAAGTCTTATCGATCGAAAATAACCAAGCGGGCGGGTTCCTGTGGATCAGCGGTTAATAAGCTTGGTATTGTTCTGTAGCCTGCAGAAACTTTAACTGTTGCAGCTTTTAACCCTGCCACAATGAGAGTATTAATAGTAAAGTCTGGTGTAGTGCTGGTGCAGTGATTATTTGGAATAACAAACCGTGACAGGTGGATCTTTGCAGGGAGACACTACAGCCATGTAAATATAGCCGTGAATGTGCAGTTCAGGAATGTGACCAGGATAGGAGACACGGTGGAGGTTGTAGGTCTGGAAGCGAGTCAACTGGACTAAACTTTTCATGCACATGGCTTCCCAAAGATGTTGTTTTCATTAGGCCTGTGTTGAAAACAATCAATTTTCTGATTCTAAATCGATTCTCATATTAATTCCTAAAAATCGATTTGTATGTCTAAAGATCGATTTTTTTTATTTTTATTTTTTTATTATTTATTTATTTATTTTTTTTCATCATTACATTTTTGCCTGGTGAACTTTAATCCCAGTAGTCCCACTAGTTTTGAAAACTCTTTTTCTTTAAAGAAATTGCTGGACATTTCAGCTTACATTTCTAAATGTTATATTAGTTCAATGAAGTTCATATTATCTATATTTACTAGAGCTTGTTTGGTTTTCTCTGTTATCAGACACGGTTTGTCATGAAATACCTGAAAAATGCCGGTGCTTCATGTCCAGCTGTGTCTGGTGACAGAATAAATCAGACAAGCTAAAATAATCTGTTTACTGCTTGAGCTGTTGCAATTTCTTTCTTTTTTTGCACTTTAAATGGATATTGAAATGCCTATTTGAGTTATTTATTTCTTAGTTATTTCACAATAATTATTGTGAAATTATTATTTCAATAGTTATTTTACAGTCATATAATCCAGGAAACACTAACCCAAATCAATATTGAATTGAATCGGATCAAATGGTGATTATCGATTCTGAATCTTAAGAATCGGAATCGAATCGATTCTTGACATTTGAATCGATCCCCAGCTCTAGTTTTCATACAATCTCGCACTATTTTTTTTCTCTGCATGTCTATATTTAATTTTTTGGAATTTTGCTGATTAACCGTCGGAGAGATAGAAATATCAGCCCTCTGCTTGTGCTGTACTAGATATTCATTTTCAGCTGTTCCCCGGACACTAAATGAGTTAATCTTTCATAACCAGAGTCATTTCCAGAAAATTATAAAGAACCCACCAGAGCTTTGACAGCTCTCTGTAGACTTACAATGTAAATGTGGAGCATAACATACTGAAATATCTGTTTATGACCCATGCATATTAATAACTTCATTCACATTCATACGTTTTGCACAATTGATCCAATCGATCCCACTTTACAGCGACCGTAGCGGCACCTTAGGAACCTGAGGTACTTATCGGTCACCGTGCCAAAATTCTCACTCCCTCATCAATGGTGAATTAATCTGCAGCTGAAAATAGTCCCTGACAAATGCACCATTTCCTTTTCTTAATGACTCCAGTGCCCAGTGTCTCCAGGAAATGTATTAACATTTTATGAATCAGTTTATAGGCTACGATGATGATGAGTCAACCGTTGAAATGCTGCAGGCGGAGCAGTACTTGATCTCGCCAGCTTATCTCTTTAAGTAAAACGTGTCTGAAAGTGTTTGAAAATATTTTAAAAAACTGACAATATTTGGATATATTTGGCACCTCACATCTCAAAGCTGCAGGCTTTCCATGTGGGATGTGGAGTTTAATCATCCTGGGGTCGATATAGACTGCAAAAAAGTGTAAAATTTCCTCTTCTGTGCCCCAGGAACTTGTAACTGTGAGCTTGTGAGCACTTCCATGGATGTTAATCATTCATATTAACTCAGCATAATATATTCCTTATGTACTCTGTCGCTCATTACTTTCCACCACTGGCATCAACAAAAGGAGAATAACTGTATACACAGGCTTGTAACATCCATTCCTGTATCCTGTAGCCACAGGATTTGTTTATATGTGTGCAAGCTTTTAAAAGATTTAACAATTCGGCCCTTAAGACTGCAGATCTTTGTCCTGGCTCGGAGGATGTTTGACTGGATGAGTTCGGTGGGTTGAATTAACACAGAGCCAGAAATATTTGGCATGAAAGCCAGCCTGGAGTGGCACATGAATAGCTGAATGTGGTGTGTATTCATTAGCAGGTCCAGAATTAGCCCCTGACCAGAGCCAAATGCATAAGTGAGCTGTTGTTACTAGCCATTTGCTGATAATTAGCAAACATATAATTCACCCCTGTGTTTTCTTTAATATATTTACTGGCTGAGATTAAAATTACCTTCAAAATCCTCCATATGGTTCATATCCCACAAGCTTATAAGGGTTTCATGTTAAAGGCAGGGTAAGCAAGTTCTAGAGCAGGGGTCGGCAACCCAAAATGTCGAAAGATCCATATTGGACCAAAAACGCAAAAAACAAATATGTCTGGAGCCGCAAAAAATGAAAAGTCTTGTATCATCCTTAGAATGAAGACAACACATGCTGCATGTTTCTATATTAGTTAGAACTGGGGGAAGATTTTTTTTCATTATGCACTTCGAGAAAAAAGTCGAAATGTCGAGAAAAAAGTCGAAATGTTGATAAAAAAAGTTCAAAATTTTGTGAAAAAAGTTGAAATGTTGAGAAAAAAGTTGAAATGTCGAGAAAAAAGTCAAAATTTTGAGAAAAAAATTGAAATGTCGAAATTAATGTTGAAGTACAATCTCGAGAAAAAAGTCGAAATGTTGAGGAAAAAGTTGAAATGTCAAGATTAAAAAAGGAAAAAGGAAGAAAGAGGAAAAAAAGGAAAAAAAAAGAGAAAAAAAGGAAAAAAAAGAAAAAAGGAAAAAAAAAGAGAAAAAAAGGAAAAAAAAGAAAAAAGGAAAAAAAAGAAGAAAAAAGAAAAAAAGAAAAGGAAAAAAAAGGTCAAACATTTTTGAAAAAGCTCCAGGAGCCACTAGGGCGGCGCTAAAGCCCCCTGTTCTAGATGATTGTTGATATTTGTAAGAAAACATCAACAAAACAGAGAGCTATAATAACTTTCACTTCATCATATTCTCTTTGAAGTCATTACTTTTCTCATCATTTTTAGAAAACATCACAAATACACTAAAAGGAAAAAGAAAGACGGTATTTATTTGTACACATTACTGTTTTAATGAAAAAACAACATATTATTCTATATGTATATATTTTTTTTACTTTTAAGGGGTTATTTCCCCAGTTTTGTGCATTTTCACAGTTTTAAATAATTGCCAGAACCAACCCATTTTCAAGTATTGTTGCAGAAGTCAACGTCAAACACAAGAACACATTCTGCTCGAACTATTTCAGTGCTGTATTTCCAGAAAGCAAACCACACTAAATGAGAAACATACGCAGCAGTCGCTCACATCATTACGTGTGCTACATTTGGGCTTACATTTAAAACAACGACTCTCCAGATATAAAAAGAAGAGCAAGATGAATTGACCTTTACAACCATGAGGTTAATTCTAGGAGATGAAGCTCAGGCGGTTCCAAGTGGCTGCTGATGTCTCGTGGTGAATAAATTACTACATAAAAATGTAAAGTCAAGGTAGCAGCCCTCCACAGCTTTCAGGAGGAGTGTGGGTTTAGGAGAGGAGACATCCCTGTACTTGGCACCGCCCTGCAAGCGTGGCTACCTCTGCAATATTTCTCTGGAAATACAAACATGCAATTAATCAAAAACAACTGAAAACAGGCCTGTCGTTAAGTGCCAAAAGGTTTTTGAGTTCACAAGTCTCCTAATGGGTACCACTGCATAGTTTTGGCTTTGTCCAATATTGGCAGCAGATTATACACACACACATATATATAAATATATATATACATATATAAGGGCTGTGCGATTAATCGATTTTAAATCTAAATCGGATTTATTAATCACAATCGATGTTAAAAAAAGGAAAACGGATTTTCCTTTTTTGCAGCTGGCTGCATTACAGACAGAGCTCGTCTAGTCATCTTTGTTTGGTCAAGAAAATTGTAAATGTTGTCACTTTACTAAACTCAAGGAGGATTTACAGTATCTTTCAATTGCACTTCATTCCCAATAGGGAAATTTGTTTGCTATTTTTCTTTAAAAATAAAGATAAAATATCCATCCATCCATTATCTATACCCGCTTTATCCTTTGCTGGGTCACGGGGGGGGGTCTGCTGGAGCCTAGCCCAGCTATTTTCAAGCGAGAGGCAGGGGTTACAAGATAAAGATAAAATATTTGAAACAATTTATTTCATTGTCTTTTGTAGTTTTACCAAAAAAAAAAAATCGAAATTGAAATCGAAAATCGGGTTTTCAGAGAAAATCGGGATTTTATTAGTGATGCACCGATTGTTCGGTAACCGAAATTGTTCGGCCGAAAATGGCAAATAAACACTTTCGGTGTTCGGTGGAATAAGTGGGAAAAAAACCGAACAATTAATAATGGCGTTGTAAAATAAGGAAATAGACTCCGTCCCGTAACGTTGCGCACTACATAAATCGTTGGCCAACCAAAAACTAACCACATAAGAATATTACCTAACATTCACCAGGAGGTGGAACCAAAACAACATAATGCTGGGAAATTAAAACATTTTCATTTTTTTATGTTCAATAAATATTTTCTACCTTGTAATTTTGTACAAGGTAGAAAGATTGTTTTCTTTTAAAAGCATGCCTAAATCAAATGTATTTGATTTATGCAATGGTGAAAAAATTGGCAAAATAAATGAAAAACTGCGAAAAACCATGTTCGGTATTGTTCGGTATTCGGCCAAGTGTTTATTATTATTTTCGGTTTCGGCCACAAATTTTCATTTCGGTGCATCACTAGATTAGATTTTTGTCCAAAAATCGCCCAGCCCTAATATATATACATGCATATATATATATATATATATATATATATATATATATATATATATATATATACATACATATATATATATACATACATATATATACATATACACACACACACACACACACACACTGTATGCTTGTATGTTAGTTTTGTTTTTCTGAGGCTTAGTTAAGGAAGCACAGGAAGCATCTCTGACATATTTCAGAGTGTGAACATAAACATCATCGTACACGACAGACAGGACACTCGTGCCCTTTTTCCACAACACAACACTCGGTGCTGCTGATGACCAACAGGCACCTGCTCAGCGTCCTCGCTACTCCCCATCTCTCATTTAAAACAATAATATAGTCTCATACCCCCCCCCCCCCCCCAAAAAAAAAATACACGCTACATATCACTTCCTGTTAGTCAACAGGTGTGTTTGTGCATATCTCTGTGTGGCGTGTCCTCAGACGGACAGCGTGCAGGCCTGATAAATGAGTCCATGCTGCCAATGTGACACTGCTGCTGCAATCAGATATCACGCCAGGCTGCTCCTTTCCCCTCCGGGTGTTTTTTCTGTGTGTGTTCGCAAGAGCAAAAAGCTCAGGCTCCTGTTTTTATGACAAGGACGTAACCTTTTCCTGCACACGCTGTGAGTGTGTGTGAGTGAGATGCAGAGAGAAAGAGTCATAACTCAACAACTGCGTGTCCTGCCTAAATCCCTTCAATGGGATTTACAACACACCTACTGAGAGTGTGGGCCACTTGGCGTGTCGCGGTTTAATTACATTACATGAACTCCAGCTCGCACACCATCCAGAGTATTCACCGGCCGTTTGCAGGGTGTTACAAGCTCTCCCCGTGCAGCAGTGTGAATGTTTAATGCAGCTTTATGCAGCTTTAAATACAAACCACCAATTTTAAGCGACTTGTGGCTGGCGTTCAAGTCACCGTTGTACCTGCAGGACCTTTCATGGCGGGACCTCACCTGAGCCGTTTGACCTCACTTAAGCTTCAACCGGGACTCTAGCTCGCCCGGCTGGGCGTCGTGGGCGGCTACTGCAGATTTAATTAAGACAGGAGTTAGGGCTGGGCGATATAATCGAGATTTTAATATATATCGATATATTTTCAAACGCAATATGGTACGAGACAATATCGTTTATATCGATTATTAAAAAAATAAAAATAAATATGATTTTGATATAGATTATTTTGTGACAAATTGATTTGAATGTTTTATTTGAGATTTGCACAAATGTTTTGTTATTTGCACAACTGTCAACCTCAGTGGAAAAGTCTGCCTGTTACTGTCTACATTATATTAATTACACAGTGTATTTTAATTTAATTGTTATGCAGGAAAGGGATATTTGTAATTTATTCAAGAAGCATTTTTAATCTATATATGCAGGCAGTTTATTTTTATTTCATTTGTTTTATACATGTTGATATTGTGCAGACCTCTGTTAATAAAGGAACCTGTGTGACATTTGGCACGAGGCTTTGTATTAAAACTGACGTTTTTTTTAAGGGTTTGCCTCAGAAAAAAATGAAGCTAACAGAGATGCTAACAGAGATGCTATGCTATAATGCTTTGGGGCAGGGGTCGGCAACCCAAAATGTTGAAAGAGCCATATTGGACTAAAAACACAAAAAACAAATATGTCTGGAGCCGCAAAAAATGAAAAGTCTGTGTATAAGCCTTAGAATGAAGGCAACACATGCTGCATGTTTCTATATTAGTTATAACTGGGCGGAGATTTTTTTTTCATTCTGCACGGGAAAAAAGTCGAAATGTTGAGAAAAAAGTCGAAATGTCGAGAAAAAAGTCGAAATGTCGAGAAAAAAGTCGAAATATTGAGAAAAGTCAAAATTTCGAGAAAAAAGTCGAAATGTCGAGATTAAAAAGGAAAGGTAAAAGGAAGAAAAAAAGAAAAAAAAGAAAAAAGAAAAGAAAGAAAAAAAAGAAAAAAAGAAAAAGAGAAAAGAAGAAAAAGGTCAAACATTTTTGAAAAAGCTCCAGGAGCCACTAGGGCGGCGCTAAAGAGCCGCATGCGGCTCTTTAGCCGCGGGTTGCCGACCCCCACTTTGGGGGAAACCCCAATTATGGCACAGAAAAAATATCGATATATATCGAGTATCGCCATTCAGCTAGAAAATATCCAGATATGACTTTTGCTCCATATCGCCCAGCCCTAACAGGAGTCTGTGTAGCCTCTTGCTTCCCTTCACTTTCACCAAAACGCCCTGTGACTCAGATGGATTTGATCTACGACTTCAGGCTCAACTAATACTATTTGATGTTTGGTGCAGAGTTTAACAGAGAGACTGTGCTTGTAAAAAAAAAAATGTGAAGGAATTTAGAAAATACTCTGAATTTATGCTCAAATGAAGCTTGCGATCATTTATTTTCCACTTGTAGGCAAATAAGATAATTAATTTGCATCAGGAGGTGTCAGTAGAGTCTTCATGCGAAACCAAGTCAACAGATCTAATGTCACATAGTTTTCAATCATATATTGAATAAGCTTTTATCCCAGAACAAAGTACTACTGATATTTTTACAATTTCCTATAAAGTGTGCTAATCTCTGTCTAATGGATTAATGATTGGGTCATCAGTTTTCTTTATCCGCTCTTGTATTTGCCTTTGAATGGGTTTAATCTCTTGGAGAATGAGGCTTGTTTCCCCCCCCAAATCTGCTTTTACCAGACTAGCACAGGCCGTTTCAGCTGTTATTTAGATATCTGCTGCAGAAATCTGCCCACTGCTGCTCGAGCTTTAGTCATTAGCCTATAGCTGAAGGGCGATAACGGAGAGATAACGGTGCTTTTAGACGGAGACGGCACGAGTCTTTGTGACACATATAAGAAGATCAGACTTGTGTGGAAATTATTTCTTTGGTCGAAGTTTCAGGTATTTACGACGAGTATTAGGGCCAAACCAAGACAAAAAAATTACGAGAATAAAGTCATAATATTACGAGAATAAAGTCGTAATATTTTGAGAATAAAGTCGTAATATTACGAGAATAAAGTTGTAATATATTATAAATATATAAATATAACTTCACAAGATGCTCAATATTCCTCATTTTAACACAGGGAGAAGATGCTCTTCCTGTTACAGTTCTCATAAATTACCACTTTATTTTCATAATATTACGACTTTATTCTCATAAATTACCACTTTATTTTCATAATATTACGACTTCATTCTCGTAATGTTACAACTTTATTCTCGGAATTTCACGACTTTATTCTCATAATATTACGACTTTATTCTTATAGTATTATTATGACTTTATTCTATTACGACTATATTCTCGCATCATTACGACTTTATTCTCGTAACGTTACGACTTTATTCTCGTAATATTACGACTTTATTCTTGTAATTTTTACGACTTTATTCTCATTATATTATGACTTTATTCTCGTAATTTCCCATTTTTTTTGTCTTAGTTTGGCCCTAATACTCCGTCGTAGGTATTAGAGCTGATGAACTGGGAAGACGTTTCAAACCATTTGAATCCAAAACTCTGCGTTCATTTTTTGTCTGTGGTTTAAAAAAAAAAAAAAAAAAAAACTGATGCCAAAATTCAGCTTGTCTCTCTTTTCTATCTGTTTTCAAGAGCGGTTTCAGCCCTCTCTCAAAGATTTCCATTTAGATGGGCAAAAGGCATTGCTGGACGTGGATATTTAGCTGACCGGAGCTGTTTGTTCATGCGTGCGCCGCATTACATTTGCTGACAGTAAAGTAAATAGGAGCAATCCCCCCATGAGCAGCCCAGAGAAGTGGGTCATCTATATGCCAGCCGAGCAGTTGGCATTAAATCCTCATCCTTCCTGCTCTGCTTTTCAGCTTCGACAAGGGAGAAAAAGAGAGAAGGGAGGGAGGCGCGGGGGGGGGGGGGGTCACTGCTGTAGATAAAGATTAGAGGTGATGGAGGAGGGATGAAAGAAAGTGTTACCGTACAAGACTGATAAATACGAGACGGGAAAACGACCACACAGCGCAGACAGGCTGCTGTGCTAACTCCCCTCACTGAAATGTGTAGGCCTCGATTTTCTGATTCTAAATCGATTCTCATATTAATTCCTAAAAATCGCTTTGTATGTCTAAAGATCGATTTTTTTTTATTAAAAAAAAATATATATATATATTTAAAAAAAAAAAATTATATATATATATATATATATATTTTTTTTTTTTAATAAAAAAAAAATATATATATTTTTTTTTTTTCCCATCATTATATTTTTGCCTGGTGAACTTTAATCCCAGTATTTTTGAAAACTATTTTTCTTTAGAGAAAATGCTGGACATTTCAGCTTAAATTTCTAAATGTTATATTAGTTCCATGAAGTTCATATAATCTATATTTACTATAGCTTGTTTGGTTTCTCTGTTATCGGACACGGTTTGTCATGAAATACCTGAAAAATGCCGGTGCTTCATGTCCAGCTGTGTCTGGTGACGGAATAAATCAGACAAGATAAAATAATTAGTTTACTTCTTGAGCTGTTGCAATTTCTTTCTTTTTTTGCACTTTAAATGGATATTGAAATGCCTATTTGAGTTATTTATTTCTTAGTTATTTCACAATAATTATTGTGAAATTATTATTTCAATAGTTATTTTACAGTCATATAATCCAGGAAACATTAACCCAAATCAATATCAAATCGGATCGGATCAAATGGTGATAATGGATTCTGAATCTTAAGAATCGGAATCGATTCTTGACATTTGAATCGATCCCCAGCTCTAGAAATGTGTTCCTCTGTTTTACCGCTTATTAACGGAAGTACTGATTATTCAGTATGAGGTCTGGTGGCAAGAGTAGCCAAGGCAGGATGGATGAACGAAAGAAAGACAGAGGAAGGATGTAAGAAGGAGCCCTGAGATGTGATGATACATGACGCGAGATTTTCAGTAGATTTTTGTCTCAAGTTGATATTGCATCGCTACAGTTTGGTTTATCGGTGCCGCTGATGAGTGTCGGGTTCACTCGTCCACGCAGAGCATTTCCTCTGTTGCATAATTAACTTGAAACACGGTTATTTTGATTGCACAATCTGTTTTTACACATAAAGCTGCTCGTCTGTCGATAGATTTGAAAGGTGAATGCAGGGAAACACAAAAGGTCCATATTTGAGACCTGGGTTGTATTCAGTGCTTTGGTTCCCTGTCCTAAACCCCCACGCCTGCTGCCAGCACCAACATCTGGATGAAGACGGGACACATATACTGGATTGCACTTCGTTTAAGGCTAAACATTTGCAGTGGAAAGCAATGTAAACTTAAGGCAGCATGGACTGAATGTCTTGCATGTTCTTAAAAAGTACTAAAGTCTACAATGTCACGCATTACACTTTGTCCTGTTTGAAAGAAACACAACAGCAACAAAAAAACAAAATAAACACATTTAAATGCGCGTTTTCTCCAGCCTCATAAATAAAAACACAACTGGTATTTGCACACAAAGTATGCGCAGCATGTGTGCAGACATGACCGTGCACGGTACGTAGATAAAACCCTCCCGCACGCACAAATCCCACATCACTTGGCTCTAATAGCCACAATGTAAAATAGTAAATATAACTCAAAAACACAGTTCTATCATATTTTTGCATTTTAGCACAGTGAAACCCGACCGATGTTTGAAGGTAGAATGGTTGCAGTTAATTCGCTCCAGTTTCAAAAGTATGTTCAAGCCTTCTTCAACAAGTGACAGCTGGTTTTCCCTCAGCGCTGGTTTTCATTTTGCCCATTTTTATAATCTCTGTCAGTCTTTTGAAGACGTGAGAAGAATACTGAGGCAAGAAAAGGGATAAATAAATAAAAAAAAGACGAGTTAAAGCGGTGAAAAGGAGGGCTAAAAGCAATAAAACACATAAGAGGTGATACTGCTAAGGTATCCAAGGCCAGTCTGGTCAGTATTTGGGTGGAATGACCACCACAGGGTCACCGTTCTTTGGCCGCCACATCAGCACCTGGGCATCGTTGGCGTTTGGCTTGACTGTGGCGTTAGGGGGGATAGGCTCGTTCTTGCCCAGGATTTGAGGCTGTTCCTGAGCCACGGGCTCCTTCAGAACAGCCCTCTGACCCAAAGGCTTCTCTGGGTCCACCTGGATGTGGAGACGCATCCTCCAGTGAATGGTCTGGAGGACGAGCGTCTCCGCGGTGGTCTGATTGATGGCCACCAGCCAGGTGGTGAAGCTCTGGTCACGGTAGATACTGCGTAGCTGAGGCACGTTGCTGTCGCTGACCGGCACTCCCCAGGTCACGCTGGGGTAGAAATTGTCATTCATACTAACGGTGAACTTGCTGTCCTTCTTGGTGGGTCCGACCACCGTGCAGGTCTCCGTGGTGTTGCCGTACCACGGGTAGTTGACGCCGTCCGAGTCGCTGATGGCCTGGATCTTGCCATCTCGCAGGTCGGGAAGCTCCCAACTTGACCTGGAGGTTAAACAAAAAGGAGACACGGATGTGGATTTAATCACAAATGGAGACACTATGGAGCTAGAACAGTCTCATAATTGACAAATGCAGAGGACAAGTTTTACAAATGCACAGACCGATTTGCAAATGCACAGAACAATTCACACGTGCGTAGGACAAGATATACAAATGTATTTTTGATGCACACACAGATGTGGGTAGAGTAGCCAAAATTTGTACTCAAGTAAAAGTACTGTTACTTCAGAATAATATGACTCAAGTAGAAGTAAAAAGTAGTCATCCAAATAATTACTTGAGTAAAAGTAAAAAAGTACTTGGTGAAAAAACTACTCAAGTACTGAGTAACTGTTGAGTAACGTCTGATTTATTTTTTAACACAACCATTCAAACAGACAAAAGTACAAAATAATCATCTTCAGGCAAATTAAATCAATAAAATAAATTAAAATTAATGAAAAATAGCTTAAATTAAAATAATCTAAAAGTAAATTCAAGTACTTTAATAAATAAAATAATAACAGAATAAAAAAATAAATTAAGCACAAGTAGCACAACATTTCAAGCCTTTGTACTTTTCTTTTTTAACCAGGCAGAACTAGAACAAACATGAACTCATAGAAACTCTGTGTGTGTTTGAGTCTGTGTAAATGTGACAAAACATGCAAAAACAAACGTTTTTCCCAAAGAATCACCCAGTGATGTCATGAGATTGACGCGTACGCGGATAAAAGGGATAAAAGAAAAGTAACAGCTCAACGTAGCCTAATGTAGCGGAGTAAGAGTAACAGTTTCTTCTTCACAAATCTACTCAAGTAAAAGTAAAAAGTATAGTAATTCAAAACTACTCCTAAAAGTAAAACATTTCCCAAAACTTACTCAAGAAAATGTAACGGAGTAAATGTAACTCGTTAGTACCCACCTCTGTGCACACACAAATATAACCTGATTTACAAATGTTTTTTTGTCTGTGAGCTGCGCTGGATTTGCGTGTGACTTTTGAGACTCCCCTGATGTGACTAGATCCACAAATACGTTTTTTTTAACACAGAAGGATCTGCAACCAATCAGATGTCTTCCTTTGTTCCAGCCAATCATAAGAGCGCACCCCACGTGGGGGACGCAGAGCAGTGGATAAAACACGACTTACTCTAAACCAATCAGATTAAAGGGGCGGATACACCTCCTGTTTCAACTGCGTTAGAGCCGTTCGCTTAGAAAAGTGATTCATATTTAGAGTTGGTGGAGTAAAGATAAATGAACAGCAACAGGAGATAAAAGATAAATAAACAGGATGGAGAGGAGATCACTGTTCTGCTTTTCTTGTGATCCCGGTAAAGAAAACAGCGCGATCGGAGATGGTTTGTCGGGCTGTTCAACCAGATTGGCTGAAACAAAGGAAGACATCTGATTGGTTGCAGATCCTTTTTTTTTTTTTTTTTTTCTTGTCTGCACACATATTAATGATTGATACCATGACGGTAGAAACCAAAGGTATATATATGTGCATTATTACTATATTTAATATACATATATATACGCATACACATACATAAATATACACATACAAACCCAGTGTGTCTCCGTGCAGGAACACACGAAGACACACGTCAAGCACTGGAAATCTGCAACAAAAAACCACAAACAAAACACGAAACCGGCACGGAGCTGACCAAAATGTGCGTGTACATGTCTTTGTGGCACACACACACACACACACACACACACACACACACACACACACACACACACACACACACACACCCCCCCCCCCGCGAGACCGGAGGCCGACACGGAAGAACCCGGAACCCAGGCCACCAGCAACCCCACAGAGGGGAGAAGTAGGAGGGAGGCAACCCACCGCCACCCGGTCCGGGACGGACACGCGGGCAGGTGCACCCGCCCCCACGAAAGTGGCCCTCCGAGACCAGAGGGTCGCCCCGCCGCGGAGGGGGACCGGAGACGGGCCCCGGAGAGAGGGAACCCCCCAACAGGGCGACACCCGCGCAGGCCCGACAATGGAGGGCCCCAGACCCAGGCATCCCATTCATTCATCCATTCACCTATCTGATTTCTATAATAATAATAGTATAATATACTAACAATAATAATAATAATAATAATAACCAACCAAAAAACGTATTTGTGGATCGAGTCACGTCAGGGGAGTCTCAAAAGTCACACGCAAATCCAGCGCAGCTCACAGACAAAAAAACGTTTGTAAATCAGGTTATATTTGTGTGTGCATCAAAAATACATTTGTATATCTTGTCCTACGCACATGTGAATTGTTCTGTGCACGTGTGAAACGGTGTGTGTATTTGCAAATCGGTCTGTGCATTTGTAAAACTTGTCCTGTGCATTTGTCAATTAGGAGACTGTTCTAGCTCCATAAGACACAGCCTTTTCATCATACGTCAGAGTCAGAGTCATTTTTATTGTCCCTCGAGGGGAAATTCATTTAGCAGTATGGGAAACAGTCATCATACAAAGACAGGCATACAAATAAGAACAATTAAAACATTAAAACATGACATAGTAACCATAATAAATGAGTAAAAGCAGAAGTGCTTCCAGCAGTGCTGGCAGAATGAAAAAAATGTAAAAAATATTAAAATGTATGTGAATTGATCATTTTAACAGCGGTTGGTATAAAAGAAAATGTATACCTATTGCTATTGGCCTTGGGAAGCCGAAAGCGTCGCCCAGAAGGGAGTAGGACAAACTCTTCTGACAGAGGGTGATCAGGACTGGCCGAGATATCTTGTGCCTTATCTTATATTCATCTTATATTACGTGCAACCAAAAGTTTAAAAGTTATTGTTTTTGCGCGTCTAGGGATGGGAATTGATACGATTTTTACGATTACAATTCCATTTTCGACTCTGCTTACCGATTCAGTTCTTTATCAATTCCCTTATCGGTTCCCATTTGGAAAAAAAGGACAACAATGAGGCAAATGGCGCTAATATGATAGAGAGTGTTCACTAGTTTATTAGTTACCTGCAGTATTATTAGCCAAGGACATGCTAATGTTGCTGGAAAACGCAACATTCCTTGATCATTATCGCTGCTGTGTGCGCAAATATTTTTGCATGTTGGTAGCATTTCTTTCTTCTTTGACGAAATATTCACTTAGCAAGTATTGCAAGTTAGCCTGTTGTCGTCTGTTTTACTGAAATATAACCATACTTTTGTACATCTGTATCGCTTGGGCGCCATGTCTACTATCGACTGCTGGCTTACGCACGTTACGCAACATGGGTGATGGCGTCATTCGTGCTCACTGGAATCAAAAAGAGAATCGTTTGAAAAATATGCAAACGATTGCAAGGAATTGAAACACTGGGGCTGCGTCCGAAATTGCATACTTCCACCCTAATGAGTATGCAAAATGAGTATGCAAGATTTTTTTGTGCGTCCGAAACATTAGAACGTACTCAATATTGTGCTCTATCCACACTCATTCCGGAGAAATTTATTAGTGTGGATTGATGGACACTAGCTAAGCAGAAACTTCCCACAATGCAATGCAGCGGTGTTTGGTTGCTAAGTGATACGTATATTTCATAAGTATAATATTAAGTATAATAATATTATTATATAATATTAATATTATAATATTCGCATATAATAATATTATATAATGTCATCTTGTTCCGGCCAGATAAACGGGAAATAGCGGAGCGGTGCTGCTACTGCTGCTGTTACCATGGTAACTGCTGCTACTGCTGCTGTGACAGGTCACTTCCTCCCAACGGCAGGAAGTGACGTGCGCGCTCTTAATATATTGTACGTACGAATTAATGCACACTACTGATATTTACTCAAAAGTGTGCCGAATTTAAGTATACTTTTTAGTATATGGGTCAATGACGAATAAGGTTTTTCAACAGGCAGATTTTAAAATAATAAAAAAAGAATATCTATTGCAGTAGTTCAAACATTAAGAATGTTGTGTACACATAAATTCATAAAACTTTTCAATTAAGTGATTTTTTTCAAGATGAATTGGCACTAGCCTTAAAAAAGTCCTGTGCTGCAACCATGATTCATATTAAAATAAATTAATTTTTTTAACATCTTGACATCTTTTTTTTTTTTTTTACAAGTTTTCAGTGTTATACAAAAATGTCTTTTTTAATGGTTGCGTCACATGATATTTCATAAAATGGACATCAGTCAAACTTTGTTTGTATATTATGATGGAAATATAAATACAAATGTGTTGCAATCTTACACACAGACATTTCGGAAATCATGCCAGATAGGGCAGAAGATTGATTTAAAAACATTTAGAGTGATTTCAAAAATAGTTTTCAAAACAAGGGTCCTGGTCGGACGGTCGCACCACATGACATTTTGACGCCTAAAACAAAATCCCAAATAACTAGTATTTTTTGTAAAATTCAAGTGAGTCCATATCTGGGACAGGTAGGTCATATATCTGGTATTTGTTTATCCATTTAAACCTTTTTTGAATTGAAAAAAAAAATCTGTTTTTCAGAAAATATAGGCGTCACGTCATTGACCCATATAGTGTTTAGTATGGCATTTTGGACGCACCATGGGAACCGGTTCTCGATTCCCATCCCTAACAGGGGTAGGGCTGGGGATCGATTCAAATATCAAGAATCGATTCGATTCCGATTCTTAAGATTCAGAATCGATTATCACGATCCGATTCGATCCGATATTGATTTGGGTTAGTGTTAATAAAACTGTTTTTTTAGCTGTTGCATGAATTATATGACTGTAGTTATGCAACATATTACTACTAGTATTATATTGCGATTCAACAGCAAGTGTTGGCAGCTAATGATGCTGTAAGGACCAATCAGCTCCCAGAATGCTGATAGAACTGCTTTCAGAAACATCGTGTGGGTCAGAATTATCAAACAGATCCAGGGAGGAAACAGAGATCGTATGAAATCGCTTTTATTTTTTCCCCATTCATGAGAATTTGGTTTTTAACATTTATGCAAATGTAACCCTAAGACAGTATATAAAGCAAAGAAATATAGACAATTTATGCAATTATAACTGAAAACTTGAATCTTTTCATACCTTTAAACATATTTAAAGGCAAAAACATGGCACCAGTTATTCTCGTGTCCAACTATATATTCCTTTTTTGGGCATAAACAAAAAAGTACCAAAAGTTGTAATGTAATGATAATTTTTTTTTTTTTTTTTTTTTTTTTTTAAAATTGATCTTTAGACATATGAATTGATTTTTAGGAATTAATATGAGAATCGATTTAAAATCGGAGAATCGATTTTTTCAACAAAGGCCTAAACAGGGGCGCATTCATGGGTGAAGAGGAAGTAGAGCAAGGGGCTCAACACACAGCCCTGCGGCACGCCAGTGTTCAGGGTGATGGTGGAGGAGGACACACTTCCTGATTTCACAGCCCCCCCAGTCTGTTAGTAAGGAAGTCCATAATCCAGCTGCGGCGTGAGCCGGCTGAGCTTGGAGATCAGCTTGGATCACCGTGTCGTATGCTGGACTGAATTCAGCGAACAGCATTCTGACATTTGTACTGGTACTGTCCAGGTGGGTGGGTGCCAGATGGAGCGCTGGGGAGAGAGGGCATCCTCATATGGGTGCAGTGTATCAGGCTTCAGTTTCGCAATAACCAGCCTCTCAAAACATTTTGCGATGTCAGTGCAACCGGGCGGAAAAAGGCAGCAGCTTTTAGATATTTTTCGATTGCACCATGTTTTAGCACGTTATCATCAATGAGGCCAGGTTTTAATTCCTCACTAAGAGCAAAAGGGTTAGTTCTGAAATGATCATTTCAGTTTCCATCCTGCTACGTTTGAAAAACAACACAAACGTAAATTAACTCAAACAAAACACAGCGTGTGACGCTCAACAACTGAAGTGACCTAGTACCTCTGTTCTGTCCATTTATTGATTTTTCCACCCGCAGCAGGAAAAAGATCACCTTTCGTTCCCTGATATTGAAGATCAGCAGAACAGCGGTGATAACAGAGGGATCTCCAGCCACATGAATTACTGCCCACTCAGCCAGGACTCACACCATGATTTATGAATTCCCCCAGGAGGGCCGAGATTAGCATGTAAGGCGTGAGGCGAGCTCGCCCTCATCAGTGCATGTGCTCATTTGTCTGTGTGTGCTTTTGTGGGTGCACTTTCTACTCCAAACCGATTACTTAGCCTCTAAAGTGATGCATCAAAGACTTTCTTTATACATATACATACATACATACACACACACACACACACACACACACACACACAGGACTGTCTCAGAAAATTAGAATATTGTGATGAAGTTCTTTATTTTCTGTAATGCAATTAAAAAAACAAAAATGTCATACATTCTGGATTCATTAAAAATCAACTGAAATATTGCAAGCCTTTTATTATTTTAATATTGCTGATTATGGCTGACAGTTTAAGATTAAGATTCCCAGAATATTCTAATTTTTTGAGATAGGATATTTGAGTTTTCTTTAGCTGTAAGCCATGATCAGCAATGTTAAAATAATAAAGCCTTGCAATATTTCAGTTGATTTGTAATGAATCCAGAATGTATGACATTTTTGCATTACAGAAAATAAAGGACTTTATCACAATATTCTAATTTTCTGAGACAGTCCTGTATATACACACACACACACACACACACACACACACACACATATAAAATTATATTTGTCCTTCATTATACGTTTTTTTAAATGTGCACTCGTTTCCCCGCAGGGGAACTTTGATCAAGAAAGGGGAAGACGTGGTAGGCGCACAGCTCACTTCCTGTTTGTGTCTTTGCAGCCTTCTTCACCAGAAGTAAAAGGTGTGCAAGAAGTGGTTTGCAGAATTTGCAGACATGATGTCTGTTACTTTGAGACTTTTTATCACGTTAAGACGTCATCATGCTTTAAATAGTTCAACTGAATGCAATGGGTAGATGAACCATGGTGTTAAGGACCGGATACTTAAGTTCATCTGAACGGGCTTAAAAAAAAAATGAGGCTGGAAATCACAGTTGTAATACTTGGTTGCAATTTCCTGTTAGCTATGCCTGCTGATTGTAAGCTGTGTGCATTGCAGCTTATGACTGAAAATACTCTGGCAGGAGTTTGAATAAACAGAGAAAAGACAAATCTTAACATTTAAGCATCCTCTATTAAAAAAGTCACATGCTAACTGAACAGAAAGAGCGTGGAAGTGGCGTACTTCCGTTTCCTGCAGCTTTGCTGTCTGGTATATGAGCATATTGTGGGGAAATAGTTCGAAGCAATGAAGTCTTGTTGAGAAAACACAATAAAAACATCCAAGAGAGGCTTTTTGACACAGGGCAGATGATGAAGATTAGATCATGTTTTGTAGAAAGAGACTTACATGTAAACAACTTGTCGGATTTGCTCAACCTCATTATATCCGTTGGTAACCAATTAAACAACTTTTGTGTACATTCCCCCCTTATTCCTTTCTTTATTTCTTCTTTGTGTATGCTTGCATGCTTATAAATGCACAAACTAGCCCCACACTCACGTATCTGTACTAGGGCTGGGCGATATATCGAGATTTTAATATATATCGATATATTTTCAAACGCGATATGGTACGAGACAATATCGTTTATCTTGATTTTTTTTTTTTGAATATATATATATATATATATATATATATATATATATATATATATTTTTTTTTTTTTTTTAATGATTTTGATATAGCTTATTTTGTGACAAATTGACTTGAATCTTTTATTTGAGATTTGCACAAATGTTTTGTTTTTTGCACAACTGTCAACCTCAGTGGAAAAGTCTGCCTGTTACTGTCTACATTGTATTAATTGCACAGTGTATTTTAATTTAATTGTTATGCAGGAAAGGGATATTTGTTTTATTTTATTCAAAAAGCATTTTTATTCTATATATGCAGGCAGTTTATTTTTATTTCATTTGTTTTATACATTTTGATATTGTGCAGACCTCTGTTAATAAAGGAACCTGTGTGACATTTGGCACGAGGCTTTGTATTAAAACTGACTGTTTTTTTAAGGGTTTGCCTCAGAAAAAATGAAGCTAACAGAGATGCTATGCTATAATGCTTTGGGGGAAACCCCAATTATGGCACAGAAAAAATATCGATATATATCGAGTATCGTCATTCAGCTAGAAAATATTGAGATATGACTTTTGGTCCATATCGCCCAGCCCTAATCTGTTGGTAACCTATTAAACAACTTTTGTGTACATTCCCCCTTATTCCTTTCTTTATTTCTTCTTTATGTATGCTTGCATGCTTATAAATGCACAAACTAGCCCCACACTCACTGATCTGTACATCAGTATGGCCCAGGAGTGCAAACTGGAGCAATGGACGCGTGCAGAATGTCCGCCATCAGAGAAATCACCCACATTACCGTCCTCAGCTGTTCTGTCTAATTACAGCGTGCTGAGGCTTTATTAGCACGGAGACACGGGAAACTACTTCGTACGAGATTCCCTGCAGAGCAGACACATCTATTGCATCCTAAGTGTGGCATCAGAGATGTGCAGAAACACGTACACGAGGAACAGCTGACCTTGGGATGTGCAAACTTTTGATTGCTACCGTAAAGATAAATACTGTATAAATTTAATTTGCCCAGAGGTGTCAAAAGTATTCACATTCATTACTCAGGTAGAAGTATAGATACTAGAGTTTAAAAATACTCCTGTAGAAGTTGAAGTATCAACTCAAGTTTTTTACTCAAGTAAAAGTATAAAAGTACTGGTTTCAAAACTACTTAAAGTATAAAAGTAAAAGTAATGTAAGGGGGAAAAAAGCCATTAAGGACAAAAGCCATTGAAAATGAATGCATCTTAGTATAATGTAAATATATTAAAGAACCATATATGTGTACTATTGAGCATTAACCAGGGTGCTTGCTCTTTTTCCAAATTAAAATTCCAGACTTTTCCCAGACCTTTTTAAAACTGATATTTTTTTTCCCAAGACCTTAACTTTACGTACTTGTATACTTGTGTGCCTACTGCCGACTTCATTGGTTGAGATTGTACCAATTGTGTTTATTAGAAATGTTTGTTAGAATTTTTTATAGCCTAGTATTCAACGAATGCATTATTCACAGTAAATTATGTTTTTACTGATGAAAACGTTTCAAAACATGAAAATCACAAGTACATGAATTTCACATTTCCACAATGCCTTTGAGCATACTGTAAAATTCTAACATACATTTTTTCCCCATACTTTATTAAGACTTTCACACAAAATTCAAGACTTTTCAAGGTCTGGAAAACAGTGTTTCAAAATTCCATACTTATTAAGACTTTCAAGACTTGCGCAAGCACCCTGATTAACATGTGTTTCAGAGAGCAGGAGATATGATGACTAGTTGCCTATAAAGTATTGTAATGGTGCAAAAAGTCAAACTTCAGAGGCATGTTATCATTTATCCTAACCTTTATTGGAATGTACATCCAAGTTTAGTTGCAGGAATCTGAGGGAACGGATGTAAGAACAAAACTGGACAAGAACATCTGAAACAACCACAACCAAATTCACTCTATCCGGATGGAGCAATTTAACTGGATAGTTTTTATTTAAAGGCCGAAATGAAATAGAGTAACGAGGCTGTTTTTAAAATGTAAGGAGTAAAAAGTACAGATAATTGCGTGAAAATAAGGAGTAAAAGTAAAAAGTCGTCTGAAAAATAATGACTCCAGTGAAGTATAGATAACCAAAATTTCTACTTCAGTAAGGTAACGAAGTATTTGTACTTCGTTACTTGACACCTCTGAATTTGCCAAACGTGATGCAGTTCTGTTTAAGAAACAGAAGACGCAGACAGTTGTAGCACATAGAAGTTCATTTGAAAGAAAAAACACACAGATGAAGGTGGATTTTCAGTGGTTGGAGGTTGTTTAACTTTCTCAGCGGCGGCTTTCTCACACGCAACCTGAAGTGGATGTTTCATTATCGTAAAGCTGAGCAAAATATGCAGAGCTCTATTGGGGTGGGGGGGTTTGTGGGAGAGGACTGTGTTTCTAATCTTGTTCCCACAGAGCTGAAACATCCTCTCCTGCAGCGTCTGCAGATAAAGCTAGTTCGGCTGAACCTGCAGTCGCTCACTTACATACAGTAAAGAGATAAGCAACATTTTTTTTTTAATCGATAAAGCAAAACTTTAAAGCTGTTCTTGTTTCTTTTCATAGTCGTATCCTTAAAAACGACCAGCGTCGTTGCTTGGTCACAAACAGCTGCACTGCTCTCCACCTTCACAATGCTCAGGTCTGAAAGGTCACGAGGGACAGCTGAGCAGCTTGTTGAATATCTCTGCTTTTCTGCATATCTTTGGGAAACATGCGAGACTGATGCTGTTGCGTGAGAGCCGATGCAACCACGGTTTCACTTCTGTGTCATATTTCCCCTCAACGAATCATTTAGGCAATATTTGTCATACAGAAACAGGAACTCAAACATTCTCAGAAATTGAGGCAAGAAGACTGCTGGTACTTGGCTCTGATTGGCCCTCGTTTAGCATCAAGTAACTGATATGTATAATCTATCTTGTCCCTTACCTTTAAGGCCTACTGCAATTTCACTTGTTTACTCGTAGTTTAACTTGTTGCTTTACAAGTTTCTAAGTTAGATTCTTCAAACATTTGAAAAGCCTCCGAAGTCTGAACTTGTCAAACTTGGATGAGAACTTTTGTCAACTGACGCTTGATAGAAAAACACATATATTTGTTAATATAATATACCAATTACATATGCATGTATATATTTTTGAGAGGCATTAAAGTAGATGCTTAAATTTTACTTCCTGACTATCAGTCATGTGATACTCAAAGAAATAATCTAAAGCTTTTAATGTGTGATTAATGTCCTGTCTCATGTTGTGTCCTTATGTACTGTCCTGTGTAATTGTAATTTGTATTATGTGTTTTGTTTTAATGTAAAGCGTCTTTGAGTGCCCTGAAAAGCGCTATATAAATAAAATGTATTATTATTATTATTATTATTATTATTATTTTCCAGACCTATGAATATATCTATTTTTGACATTTCATGTATCAAACAAATGATTAGTAACAAAACAAACGGACAACCCCTCTTATTACATTTATAAGAGGGGTTACACAGTTTTATATACATTTTATATGAATAGTTTTATATACATTTTATATAAATAGTTTTATATACATTTTATATAAAGTTTTATATACATTTTATATAAATAGTTTTATATACATTTTATATAAATAGTTTTATATAAATTTTATATAAATAGTTTTATATAAATTCAATACAATATATATCCTTCTGGTGTTTTATTTATTATTTTTTTCACATAAAACCAAAATTCAAGTAAAATAATTCTAGACATTGCTCGTTATTTGTTATTCTAATATAATAATTCCTCTCCTTTTCTATGCTCCATTATGTGAATTTAAATGCTTAATTTATTTTGTTATACATATGCACCTTTTAATTCTTAGAGCGCCTTGTTTTTTGTTTTTGTATTCCTTACAAGAATCCCCTTTTTTATTTTTATTTTCCTCTTTTCATATTGCATTTAAATTGATATTTGTCCATTATCCCATTTTTGAGAGTTTGTATATTTTTAATAAAGTTTTGTTAAAAAAAAAACATGTAAAAGGCTATGTAGAAACAAAATAAGAAACACAATATAAATATACAATATGAAAATGAATGAATGAGAGAATTATATATATATATATATATATATATATATATATATATATATATATATATATATATATATATTTGCGTAATTTACTCAGGTTATTGGGTCAGACACACTCATCCAGCAGTGAATTGGCGGTGGTACTCACATCCCTTTGTCCCCATACGTATTGTAGAACTCCATGTGGTTGCAGGCTTGGATCCAGCCGATGGTCCACGTCTCTTTGGCCGCCAGAGCCGGCACCAGGACCCGGGCATTGGCTCGGAAGTGCGGCGTCCGGTAGCGCAGCACCACGCTGGACGCCTCGTCGATGCTGGTGGGGTTGGAGTCGATGGACGCGTTCAGCTCCAGGACGAGGATACGCTCTCGGAAACTCTTGGGCTTACACCTGATACTCTGGATGCAGCCCATTGCATTGAACTGCAACACAATCCACAACAACGTCCAGAGCTCTGGAGGAGGAGGAGAAAGACGCATGGAAACAGTAGCAAGAGAATCACCACAGGTGGGTGCACATCTCGTTCCTTTCAAAAAGCAAAAATAGTTTACCAGCACAACTTGTTCATAGAGCGGAAAGTCTTTAAAAAAAAACAAAAAAGGCATAGATCTTTGACTGTGTTGTGAAATAAGAGAAAGACAGGCCCTAAAACCCCATCATGCGTGCGGAGCGCATGCTTTCCGGTGCGTAAAATAACTTTACCAGACCAGATAGGTCGCTGATGTTTTCATCCTGCAAAGCTATGAGTCAACACCATCTAAATATGCTCTAATTAAAGAAAAACTACAACATTTTGGCAGCATGTGGCATCCACTAGACAGCTGTGCGGGTGTGTTTCGGGTTAATTATGAGCTAAATAATTAATAAAAACAACTTATGTTACATCTTGGCGTCAGGTTCCCTTTTGTGTCATGAAAAACTAATAACCCCTGAATGTCTGTGGGCATAATCAATACAATTAATTAAAAACAAATGCAAAAGGCTGCAGAGATGGAACCGTCTAATGATCTAGCCTCTATTTCTAATGGGAATACATTTTTGTTTTTAGGTTTTGGTCTATTTTAAGCCGGAAAAGTAGCATGCGAGAAGAAGTCTACCTATAAAATTATTGAGAGGAGAGTTTCCAGTGTCTTCAGCGGGGTGAAATCCCGGAGAAATCCAGTCCGTGCAGGGTCGGAGAGGTAATTCCCTGATCCCCGGCCCCCCCACCCGCCGCTTCACCGTCCCATTGACAGCGGTGGCATTTCTAGTCGAGCTGGAGTCTCATCGCCGCAGCGTGCAGAGGAGACCGTCGGGTCAACTTCTGCGCCCATTTCACGAGAACAAGCATTCTTAAAATGAGAAAAAAATAAATAAAATAAAATAAAATACTGGGGAATTAAAAACAACGCGCCTCGTTTGTCGCATAGTCCGAGGGGGCCGTCGCTTGCGTTTTTCCTCAGCCTGAATGCCTGTGCAAGCTGTCGCGTCTGGGGCTCCGTCCCATCGCGGCGGCAGGTTCACCCGTTGCGCGTTGCTTTATCTCAGCTGCTTGGGAAGCAGCTTTATAAGCATCTCCATGACGACACTTCCGCGCTGACGCGCAGGAACTCTGGGAGATGTAGTCCGTAAAGCTCTTTATTCCGTGCGGCAATTGTAAACGTTTATACATCTATAAAGGTACTATCAAAAGAAAATCAGTCTATACATGATTTATGTGAAACCATGTTAAAGTCTCTTGCTTTTTAATTTACAAATTTTGCTACGCTTAAACACTTTTGTTGGAATGTCAACCCCTGTGATTATTTTATTTTGTGATTATTTTATTTTATTTTATTTTATTTTATTTTTTATTTAATCTAGAAGATTATCTTGGAAAAAAAATTATAGATTTACATATTCGCTTGTGTGTTGTGAACTTATGTTTCAGTTGCAAACTAATGTTTCCTCAAAGGAATTTTGTACTTTTGAAATGTTGAATAAAGTTTATTTAAAAAAAATATATAAACATTAATTTGTATTATATTTTGAAACTGAAAACACCTCCAATTTTGTCTCCGTCAGTTTTTAAATGACGTTTTTATATATAAATAGAAAGAATAGAAAACCTTTATTAACATTAAGCACAAAGCACTTTTACTGGCAGTAGCTTGGATATTTTTAACTGTACACCCTATGTATGTATGTTGTCTTTTAATGCTGCTCCTTATGCCTTTTAAATTGCCCCTCAAGGACAAATAAAGTGTTTTGAATTGAATTGAATTGAATTTAATTGAATTGAATTGTCATTATAATAATATAATGACATTAAGCAGCAGCTCCATAAAAGTGCACCATGTAAAAGGCTACTCTTGACATTAATAATGTTCCACATTTTGAATTAGGCCATATTATTTTCTTCATGGGTGATTTGGAATTTTCTGTTTCTGATATTATTAATATAATTTTGTTACTGGGTAAGTACCATATTCATTGTGCCAAATGTAAACCATCATTCTGGGGTTTTATTAACGATTTTAAGATTTTTTAACATAAAACAAAAATTCAAGTAAAATAAGTCTAGACATTGCTCGTTATTTGTTATTCTAATTTAATAATTCCTCTCATTTTCTTGCTTAATGCTTAATTTATTTATACATATGCACCTTTTAATTCTTAGAGCGCCTTGTTTTTTTGTTTTTTGTATTCCTTACAAGAATCCCCTTTTTTATTTTTATTGTCCTTTCTTTTCATGTTGCATTTAAATTGATATTTGTACATTATCCTCTTTGAGAGTTTGTGTATTTTTAATAAAGTTTTGTTTAAAAAAAAACATGTGAAAGGATATGCAGAAACAAAATAAGAAACACAATATAAATATATATATACAATATGAAAATGAATGAATGAATGAATGAATATATATATATATATATATATATATATATATATATATATATATATATATATATATATATAAATATGGCACATGAATGGATGAAAGAATATTGCACAGTATGAGGTAGCTTATGAGTTCAGAATGTTCACAGCTTTGGGAAAGAAGCTGTGTGTTCATTTTTTATTTTCATATATATTTGTGTCGGTTTTTATCTATTATATATTTATTTATTTGTTTGTTTAATTGCTTTCAATTTTCACTATGTCCTCAAAGATTAAGGATATGCTGACGTGTGTCTCCGTGTGTTCCTGCTTCCTGGATTGGCAGTGGATGTCGTCACCCCCCCCCCAAAAAAAAAAAAAATCACTGGGTTTGTATGTGTATATTTATGTATGTGTATGCATATGTATGCGTATATATGTATATTAAATATAGTAATAATGCACATATATATGCCTTTGGTTTCTACTGTCATGGTATCAATCATTAATATGTGTGCAGACAAGAGAAAAAAAAAAAAAAAAAAGTTCACGCAGAGGGAAGACAGATGGCAAACAAAAATATGAAGAAAACAGCATGTCTTCTTTTTATTTTATTTTTTTATTATTATGTTTATTGAACAGGGACAAATGTATCAAACATTATTTCATAAAAAGTACAAAACAGATGTCATACATACAGGTTTCTCGCCAGAGCTCATTTGCAACCCCTGTCCCTGGTTAGGCCTTTACCTAAAATTCGAAAGCAGAGTTAAAACAGTACAAAACCATTAAAATACAAAACATGCAAAACATGCTAAACAGAATAAAGACAATACAAAGACAAGAAGCAAAAACACAAACCAGATAAGGACAGAAAACTAAAATAATACAGTGGTACAGTATGTTAAAGTCAATGTTCACAAGCTTGTTTCAGTTTCAGCCATTGTTTTACTTGTGTGCTAAAAACTTTGCTTTTGAACGATAGCAGTGCCGAATAATATGATACATGGTGTTTTGACACCAACAAGAGATGAGTTTGCTCATCAAATGACTTCTCAGATTTTTAAATCCGTGTATGCTGAATGAACATAAAAAATCCCCCCCACCCCCGACCAGAAACGGGCTCTAAATGACATCTGCTTGTCAAGAAACACTTTTTCATACCAATCCAGGGAACTAGGGGTCTTTTCCATTAGTTGTTGATGAAAAACTTTGTTTATATGGACATAATTTAGATATGTAATATCTAATGTTCTGCAGAACCGAACAACTGTATAATCTGCAGTCGGGTAGAAGTAATATTCCGTCATGGTTTGTTGCCGCCTGGAAAATTACACATAGGTAACTGATCAGAATATTTCTCATACTATATCCCATAATGCAATGCACCAATGCACATGCACAACTTTGTAGACTACACTGTAAGAAAAAAAACGCTGTTTTTACGGAAAAAAACTGGCAGCTGTGGTTGCCAGAATAATACTGTAAAAGATACAGCAGATTGTAAAACACATTACAGAACAACCTGTGAATTTTACAATTTTAAACTGTAATCCTTTACAAAATAACATTATACAATTTACCTACAAAACTGGTAAATTCAACATCCATTTTCAGCCAAATTAGCATGACTACACCTTCACTAAAGCTATTTTCTCCTGTACAATTTACGTGCAGCCATTGCTTATTTTACATCTAATCTCATTAAATTTCACTGGAAAACATCAAAATAGAGGCATTATTAATCGGTAAAAGCCTCATTATAAGTAATTAAGTAAGTCTCAAGTATAAGACAGTAATTTGACTGAATTTTTCTGCTTATTTTATTAAAAGATTGTGTGTTGTGTAACATATTTTGTAGTATTAATAGCGACGTTTTGTTGTGAAATAAACATCTACATACTATCATTGAATTCTTTGAGTAATGTCTTCATTAAATGAGTTATTACACGTTAGACAGACAAACTCTGACACAATGTCAACAAAGATTTTCATCTGTAACATTTACGGTCCTTCACCGTTGCTATTTCACAGTTTTTTACTGTAATTTCTACGGGCTTTTCTTACAGTGTACTTACAGCAATGATCAGTAGGACTACATACAATGTTGTAGCTACGGTATGTAGCCTTGTATGGAGTTTCAGAAACAGCCTCAATGGGCTTGATGTGTAACATAGCTCTGCAAAATGATAAGCAGTTGTCCCAAGAGGTGACTGGGGAGGAAGTCCAAAGCTTGGTTTCTTTTTTCTGTAGTAGTAACTACCACGCGAGCTACACTGTAATTGAATATCCCTTTAAATTAAATTGAAACTAATATTATAATATGAAAAAAGTATTTTTTTCATGCTTCAAACAACCTTTTAGTTGCTGTATACCAGGCCCTTTGATGGTAATCAGAATGCTGATGTGGCCTGAGACAAAAATAGCTTCTGTTTTAGATAGTGAAAGAGACCTCTGTGTGAATGTGAACACAGCACTTGTGGGTCCGACGCGCTCCATTTAAACACCTTGGAGAAGTGAAATCCATTTTGGTTACGCTTCGTCCCTATCTTCTGTCGATGGTTTTGATTTCAGGATCACCTTCTCAGGCTTTTGTGCATCTACAATCCTCCCGGAGATGCTGTGTGGGTCCACATCATGGGCTTTGACTTTTCTTGGACATTAAGCGATTATTATCTGTGTTGTTTCTACTCTAACAAAATGTTCATGTTCCTTTTTCATGGCCATGCTTGAAGATCGTCTTTCACAAGATTGGCTGGAAGCGGATGTCATTCAATACATAGCCTGCCTGCATGATATAAACGGCATGGACATAGCAGATTGTGGAGGCTCTAAATATATCTATAAAGGGCAGAGGAGGGGTAGGGCTGCTGTAGAGGGCAGGTTATTCTGGGACATTTCACTGTTGTGGTGAACTCACACCACTTGAGTTGAGTTATCTTTAGATCAGGGGTCGGCAACCCGCGGCTCTAGAGACGCATGCGGCTCTTTAGCGCCGCCCTAGTGGCTCCTGGAGCTTTTTCAAAAATGTTTGACTTTTTTTTCTTCTTTTTTTCTTTTTTTTCCCTTTTTTTCTCTTTTTTCTTTTTTTCCTTTTTTTCTCTTTTTTCTTTTTTCATTTTTTTTCTTTTTTTCCCTTTTTCTTTTTTTCACTTTTTTCACTTTTTTTCTTCCTTTTTCTTTTCCTTTTTAATCTCCATATTTCGACTTTTTTCTCGAAATTTTGACTTTTTTTTCGTCATTTCGACTTTTTTCTCGTCATTTCGACTTTTTTCTCAACATTTCGACTTCTTCTCGTCATTTCAACTTTTTTCTCGAAGTGCATAATAAAAAAAAAAATCTTCCCCCAGTTATAACTAATATAGATACATGCAGCATGTGTTGCCTTCATTCTAAGGCTTATACAAGACTTTTCATTTTTTGCAGCTCCAGACATATTTGTTTTTTGTGTTTTTGGTCCAATATGGCTCTTTCAACACTTTGGGTTGCCGACCCCTGCTTTAGATGAATTATCCTTATACATTGATTACCGGTATACTGTTAAAAAAGCATATGGCTGTCTTGCTTCAATCAACTGTTTCACACTTCCTGTCAGAAAAAGGTTAATTTCTCAACTCATACAACCACTTGTTGATTATGCAGATATTGTTTATCAAAATACTCCAGATATCCATCTTAAACCTCTGACTGTATTATTTAATTCATTCGTTATGTAGATTTGTGTTACGTTGTCCTTTCAGAACACATCATTGTTTTATGTTTGATTCATTGAACTGGTTTCAACCCAAATCTAGACGGCAATTTCACTGGCTTCACTTCCTTTTTAAATGTGTTTATTTTCACTGTCCTCCATATTTAAAAGAACTCATGATTCTATATAACTCTCCATACTCACTCAGACATATTAATTTTCCTTTTTTCTTTGTTCCTAGAATTTTAAAAGTACGACGGAGTATTAGGGCCAAACTATAAGATAAAAAAAAAAATGGAAATTACGAGAATAAAGTCGTAAAATTACGAGAATAAAGTCGTAATATTACGAGAATAAAGTAATATTGTTGCGAGAATAAAGTCGTAATATGACGAGAATAAAGTCATAAAATTACGAGAATAAAGTCATAGCCTAATGTTGCAAGAATAAAGTTGTAATATTACGAAAATAAAGTCGTAATATTACGAGAATAAAGTCGTAAAATTACGAGAATAGTCATAGTCTAATGTTGCGAGAATATAGTCGTAATATTATGAGAATAAAGTTGTAATATTTCGAGAATAAAGTCGTAAAATTACAAGAATAAAGTCATATTGTTGCGAGAATAAAGTTGTAATATTACGACTTTATTCTCGTAACATTAGGCTATGACTTTATTCTCGTAATTTTACGACTTTATTCTTGTAATTTTACGACTTTATTCACGTAATTTCCTTTTTTTTGTCTTAGTTTGGCCCTAATACTCCGTCGTATAAAAGAGGTTGGGAAAAGATCATTTTATTTTAAAGCTCCATCAGATTGGAATAATCTTCCTCTCTTTTTGCGTTCTATTACCTCTTTTCATTGTTTTAAGTTGGCATTATACTCTCATCTTAAAACAAATTGCCTATGTTTTTAATTTATTTATGTATTTTTTTGTGTCCTTTTTTCTATTTATTTATTTTTATTTATTTATTTTTTCTTTTTTCTTTTCTCTCTGTTATGTTATATTTATCTCATTGTCTCGGTTATTCAATTAGTCTACATTGTAACTAGACTTATGTGGGTAGGGGTTGTGTGTGGGAGCAAGATGTCTGTGTTTGTTTTATGTATGTCTGTACTGTAATGTGATATATTAGGGCTGGGCGATATATTGACATTTTAATATATATCGATATATTTTCAAACGCGATATGGTACGAGACAATATCGTTTATATCGATTTAAAAAAAATTTATTTAATTTTTTTTTTACGATTTTGATATAACTTATTTTGTGACAAATTGACTTGAATGTTTTATTTGAGATTTGCACAAATGTTTTGTTATTTGCACAACTGTCAACCTCAGTGGAAAAGTCTGCCTGTTACTGTCTACATTGTATTAATTGCACAGTGTATTTTAATTTAATTGTTATGCAGGAAAGGGATTTTTATTCTATATATGCAGGCAGTTTATTTTTATTTAATTTGTTTTATAAATTTTGATATTGTGCAGACCTCTGTTAATAAAGGTACTATGCTATAATGCTTTGGGGGAAATTATGGCACAGAAAAAATATTGATATATATCGAGTATCGCCATTTAGCTAGAAAATATCGAGATATGACTTTTTGTCCATATCGCCCAGCCCTATGATGTATTGTAATGTATGTTTTATGGGACCCCCTTGAAAATGAGATGTTACATCTCAAGGGGCTATCCTTTAATACATTCTAAAAAAATTCTAAATAGTGAATGCAGGGTGGGTTGAAGCACCATTACCCTCCAGGCCACTAGATGGCGCTACCATAAAATTGTAACGCTAAAATTACTCTCTTATTACAACTGTTATATCGTGATGTTGTGGTGAAGACCCAAGTGCAGGAGACGAGGTGGCGAGAGTACAATCAAAGTCCTTTATTATAACACAAATTGCTGCTCAGGCAAGAATCCCTTCACTTCCAAAGATCAAGGAAAAAATAAAATAACCAGGAAAACACTGCTAGGCAGTCAAACAGACAACGATGACGAACAGACGGGTAGAAACACATACAGACCAGCAGAGAGGAACGGAAGTCAAGGTAAACTCAGAGGGCTGACAATACACAGGTGCGAACAATCAGAAACAGAAAACAAGACAAAGACAGACCTTAAACAGGAAGTAAAGTTTACAGAAACAGAAAAAAGTCAGAGGAGAGAAAAACAAGACAAGACCCTATAAATCAAACATCAAACTGAGCTCAGATCCAACCAGAAAACACAAAAACTACAGAAACATGTATGACAAAAGTATGACAAATGGTAGGACTTTCCCTTAATTTCTGTGAATTTTCTAGCTTAGCTTTGGCTAACCCTCTGTTGTTTTGATAGCGGCTGAAACCCTGATCACCATTATGAGCCAGAGCTTCGCCGTGTCCGGTTTTCTGCTGAGACCTTGTTTTGTTCGACATTATTAGCTCGGACTACACTTGTAGTTCTTGAAACCGGTCTTGGTCTCAAGACCACTTTTATGTGGTCCTGGTCTGGTCTCGGGTCTCTGGGTCTCTCCAGGTCTTGAACTCGGATAACTGAGAGTCCGTTGCAGCAAGGTGACAGAAACTGGTGATCAGCAGTTCTTCCTCTTTTTAAAGGAGCTTGAGGCTCCTTTTAAGAAATGAGACTCTCTA
Source organism: Cololabis saira (assembly GCF_033807715.1). NCBI lineage: Eukaryota > Metazoa > Chordata > Actinopteri > Beloniformes > Belonidae > Cololabis > Cololabis saira. Next base: position 6,497,905 of record NC_084597.1, on the reverse strand, counting down.
GCGCCACCCTTCACCATGACGGCCGTCGGGGGTACTGCAACCAACAGTGAAGCCGGCACGGGAGAACGGGGAGAACGCGCATGCAGCGTAATGTGACGTCACATCCGCAGCCCAGCGCGGGAAATTCGGGCCCACAATTGCAGCGCATTTTGCAGCACACAGCCTGTTCAAGGCAACGGAGAGATACGCTAGAGGGCTCATTCTTTTTGGTTTGGAACGCTTCATCTGACATTATTACTAGAAAACTTAAAACGTATACGAATTTTTTTCATAAATCCTGCCTCAATCCTGCCTCAAGCTCCTTTAATGTAGAGTTTTGTAAACTATTTGTATTTTATATCTGATTTAATGTTTTGGTGCATCTGCATGTGTCTGTATTTTGTGTTTATAACGGCCTCGTTTGAATAAATATATGAATAATATTTGCATATCGTTGTGATTGATTAAGCATCAGGTCCATTACAGTGATGCTGATATACGGTGTAATCTGATTACTATAATGGTAAATAATGTAATTTCAATCTTTAATATGTAAAATTCAGGTTTCATCTCCAAATTCCGTCCAGTTTAAATCAGTAACATTTACTATTCATTCCTTTTCTGAGGTGGAGGGTGTTGGAGCTGGTTATTCTGCTAGAGGACTTTGGGACTAGTACTAATAGTCGTGTCAATCCTTAAAAGCACTGGAGTCAATCCTCCAATAGTGTAGAAATAGCGGTAGTGCAGTCGCCACACATATCTGATCTCAGCTGATGGATGAAAACATTTATAGTGAGTTCAACATCATCATCCACTTCTCTGTGTTATTGTGCTGCAGTTGAATACAAGCTGATGTTCTACAATCATGCAGGATCAGGACATTACTAGGCAGAGCCGTCTGGGAGATTTGCGAGGCCCTGTGCGAAATGGCCGGGGGGGTGGCCCTCGCACGCTCGCTACGCTCACGCGTGCAAAATTTTTGAGTTTTTCGAAAAAACCCAGAAATTTTTGGGTTTTTCGGGTCGGATCGGGTGTCTATATGCGCAATTTTAACTCTCCAAAATACTGGATACCTTCCCCTGCCTCATCATCATTTGACTTGCCTCGACGCGGGGCCCCACGGCTGCTTGAGGCCTGGTCGGATCGGTGATTTTTCTAACAAATTTATCAAACGAGCCTTTCAGAGAGGCATTAAACTCTTCCATTTTCTTTAGTTTTTTTTTTTTCATTCCCTGATGGAAATTTCCTGAATCTGTCTCGTTCTCTCGACATTGTGTGACAGTTTGTTCCAACTCCACCCGTCTGGATCAGAGCAGCTTGTGTCTGCACTTGGTCTAATCAGTTGTATTGAACAACAGACACGCGCATCATTGCACATATATTTATTGATATGCGCAGACTAGTACACATTTAGGTCTGTAATGGAACGTGACTGTTGATATTTATAAGGGAAAAAAGGAAAAAAAAAAAAGGAAAAAAAAAAAAGAATTTCAATTTTTTTTTTCTTTTTTCAAAAACGGCCCATAGCGCGAGGCCCCTTGGGGCGCGAGGCCCCGTGCGGTCGCACGGTTCACACACCCCTTGCGGCGGCCCTGTTACTAGGTTTGTTTTTGGTCTCGGTCTTGAACCGAACTAGTCTTGGTCTTTATACTCTCTGGTCTCGGTAGTGTCCTGGTCTCGTTTTAGGCCGTCTGAACTACAAGTGTAGCTCGGACTCCAACCCTTCTAAGGCTGTGGTTTACTATTTAGAATAGAATAGAAAGGCTTTATTGTCATTATAGTATAATGAGATTAAGCAGCACCTCCATAAAAGTGCACACTCGTAAAAGGCTATGTAAAAACAAAACAAGAAACAGACAATATAAATATATATATACACATACTACAAATGAATGAATGAAAGAATATTGCACATGAATGGATGAAAGAATATGGTGCAGTATGAGGTAGCGTATGGTGCTGCAGTGCTCAGTGGTCAGTGCAGATATGGCAGTGCAGTTTTATTAATGCAGATGAGTTTTTATTTTTGATCTGACTTAATTTGTGGTTATGTAATTTGAATTTTTTTTTTACAGCTGTTCTAATTTCTTTTATCTTTTTGACAGGCCAACAGCCAGCTCTTGGTGGTGGTGGTCCTCTTTCTGGTTTGTGGTGCACTATTTTCTTAGTTTAATTGTTTGCTGTGTTTTTCTTTTGTGTGGTGCTTTCATTTTAGGTCAATACCCTATCCAGCTCTGTAATCCTAGAGTTGAGTCTTTAAACTGATTATGGTTTTAACTTGCTTACTATTTTAGATAAATTAAATTGTTACATAGGAGGAAACTGTCTCCAGCCTCATCTGCAAGTTTGTGTGCCACCAGTTCAAGGTATTTTGTAGGTGAATTTCACCTTAACAGGTCTATCCAAATTAAATCAAGCATACCTCCACATTTATAAGGGCAATATGCATAATCTTGGTCTCAATGGATAGCTCAGACCTCACAGCATACATTTCTGGTGTCAGAAAAATTGTGAATGCTCACATGCCTGAGCAAATTATGATAAACCAAAGAAAAAAAATGACATTTTTATCCTCGTCTAATTTTCTTTTAGTTTGCACAGAGGAAAACACCATGATATGACAGTGCGTCATTACAGTATGTCGCACATATGACTCATTATTATTAATGTTCTAATCATTAGGGCCCGAGCACTGACAGCGCGAAGGCCTTATCCGTAGGAATTTTTTTCCTGTTTTTTTTTTTTATTTTTATTTTTCCGACGAAATGAGGGCCTTTTTTCCCCCTAAACTTGCCCCAAAAGTCACCAAATTTTGCACCAAGCCAGGCCTGGCGAAAAATGTGATATTTAATGGTTTGCATTAAGGGGCGTGGCCTAATGGCTCAACAGCGCCCCCTAGAAAACTTTGTGCCTCAAGCCCCACAATACGGTTAGATGTACATGCACGAAAATCGGTACACACCTGTATCATGTCACAACTTAAAGAAAAGTCTCTTGGCGCCATGGCCGAAGCCGAACAGGAAGTCGGCCATTTTGAATTAATCGTGTAATTTTTGCGCAATTTATGAAATTTCTTCGGCCGTTTCTTCGCCCAAACCGCAACGTGCACTCAGGTGTGTTATACATCAAAATGTGCGTCTCGATCCTGCAGCGATGTGCATTACTTTTCTCAGTCAAAAGCGTTACCGTGGCGACGATAGACGCCAAAAAGCATAATCTGATTGGTCCATATTTGATAGTCCCTACTTTCTGCCATAACTTTTGAATGGTTTGATATAGAGAGTCGTGGCTGTGTCATCCGCTAAATGTCCAGGCCTGAAGAATCTACATGCAAGTCATACAAGTGCACTGCAGACTATCTATAAAGGCTGGCCAAGACACCACGCCTGTGCCAGATTATTCCGATTATACCGGTACGATAGTGGCCTCAGCTTCCAGTGACTTTTGTGTTTAGTCATCGCTCTTAACCATTCCTGGGATTTTGTGCAGATACCGGGGTGCCTCTCTGCCGTGCCTGATCACTCTGCGTTTCAATTGTAAGCAAAGTAAACATGTCTGCTTACTTTTTAAAATGATCCATAATGCTGCAGCTCCCCCCTTGGAAAAAATGTGTTACTCTCTGCTCTGAGAAGTCAACACGAACAACAAGATCTGTTACAAGGGGTGAGTGTAGTGGACCCCAACGCAAAATTGCATTTGGAAAGTAGGGATGGGCGGTATGGACAAAAAAATGTATCACGATAATTTCTGGCATTTATCCCGATAACGATAAAAATTATGATAAAAAATACCAATTCAACTCCACCTTTGTAACTATAAATCTATCACCACATTCAGTCTTTGGAGCCAAAACACTGCTCTAAAAGATACTAAATGCTACTAAACTCATCAATTAAATTGAATTAATAAAAACCAATGAAATGAGTTACACCTGTACTGCAAAACTGGAATGACTCAGATCCGCCATGTTTGTTACACAAAAACCTATCAACGGGAATTTATCTTTCTTTCTTTCTTTCTTTCTTTCTTTCTTTCTTTCTTTCTTTCTTTCTTTCTTTCTTTCTTTCTTTCTTTCTTTCTTTCTTTCTTTCTTTCTTTCTTTCTTTCTTTCTTTCTTTCTTTCCTTCTTTCTTTCTTTCACGCTTTCACGTACGTTGTGCGTGGATTTAACGCAGAACCATAAATCCGGCTCTACACAAAAACGTCATCAATTTATCGTTTTTACCGTGAGATGACAAATTCTTACCATGGGGAATTTTTTGACGGTATATCGTGAACGGTAAAATATCACCCATTCCTATTGGGAAGTCATCATTTTCCTGTATTGCAATGACTCAATGGAATATTCTGCTTTAAATCTAAGGCCAACATCTGACAGATCCCATGCTCTGGTGAATCTGCTTCCATGTTTCTATTAATCTATTTTATCTATCTATCTATCTATCTATCTATCTATTATCTATCTTTGCTTTGTTCTGCTGTTTTACTTATTTTTTCTTTACAATTTTTTATCACACTGCCCAGGGACTACAGGTGGAAAATAGCAAGCTGCTATAACCTGGCACAATGCATACTCTTGTACAAGATTAATGTCTTATTGTGCCCTGTCCCTGTTTTGCAGGGGTGGCCATGGCCCTCCCTACAAATTTGTTGGCCACCCCACTGGCCTCAATCAAAAAAACAAAAAAACACTTGCCGGTATAGATAAAAAAAACAAATTATATGTATTAATGAAATAAATATAGGATATATTAAAAAATATATTATATATATTATATATTAAAAATGCAAATATATATATGCCTTAAGTTTTTACCAACATGGTATTAACCATTAATATATATGCAGACAAGTCAGAAAGTAAAAAAGAAAAGTATTTCTGAGCATAATAATAAAAAAATATATATAAACAAAAAAATAATATATATATTTTTTTTAAATAAATATATATATATATATATATATATATATATATATATATATATATATATATATATATATATATTAATAAACTAAATATATGATATATTAAAATATATATGATATATATTATATATATTATATATTAAAAATGCATATATATATATATATGTATATATATATATATGTATATATATATATATATATATATATATATATATATATATATATATATATATATATATATATATATATATATATATATATATAATGTTGTTACCAACATGGTATTAACCATTAATATATATGCAGACAAGTTAGAAAGTAAAAAAAGGTATTTCTGAGCAGCCTGTCTACTACAACGGTATAATAAAGTCCTGTAATGATGGCTTTTAGTTTTGGCGTCCACCCCAAGAATTGAAGTCGTCGTCCCCCCCCCCCCCCCCCCCCCACCCCCCCCCCCCCCCCCCCCCCCCCCTAGGAAACAGTTTTGGAGGCGCCCCTGGTTAAGAGTAAGGCATCATTTGGAGAAGTCCACTCCGCAGCAGGACGCACGGCGCAGGCGCCCACCCAGCGTGCGTAAACGACGTCAAATCCGTACGGAAGCGCAAAAGCGCCGCACAGGCGGCGTTGCTTTGTCCTCCTTGTTGATTGTTTTTTTTTATTATTATTTATTTCATTCACCTTCTCGGGTTTTTCTGCAAGTACAATCATTCTCCTCTCCTCGCAGAGAAGACCGGAGATGCTGCGCGCATCCTCATCATCTTCCCCAGGGTAAGACAAAAAAAAACATGGTCCTGTATTTTTCATGCACATGTCAGCTGTGGTTTTTATTTCCCTGCGTAACAAAATGCTCATGTCTCTATTTTATGGCCATGCTTGTAGATCGTCTTTCACATGGTTGGCTGGAAGCAGATGTCACTCAATTCACAAACTGCCTGCATGGACGTGGCAGATTTCGGAGCCTCTAAATATATCTAATAAGGGCACAGGAGGGGGGGGGGTTATTCTGGGATGCTGTTGTGGTGAAGTCGAACCACGAGTGATTGTGAGCTGAAAGAAGAGCCTGCCTGTTTCCAAACATGTCCTCCACTTACAACGTGAGATCCAGGGCTCGGGAGAGGAACAGCGTCCTCAGCAGACCCGAGTTCATGTCCCTGAGCGCGCAGCCGCTCCGCGGCGGCGGCGGCGGCGGCGGCCCCGGCCCCGGCCCCGGCCCCTCGGAGAGCCGCCGCGCGTCCAGGCGACCCCCGCAGCCAGGGGCGTCAATTGGGTATGGCAAGGTACGGCAGCCGCCACACCTTGGCTTCCAGGGTTAAATGTAAATGTTTGTTTTTAAATACTTTTATGGAATTACTCTATTTGTATTGATTATTCTATTATTTAATACATATAGAATAACTAAAAATGCAAATCAGAACATGATCGATTTCACTAGTTATTACACTTCAAAAACTGAAAATCTTAACAAGAATATTTGTCTTATTTCTAGTTAAAATGTCAAAAAAAAATCTCATTACATTTAAGACAAGACTCAAAAACAACCATTTTCACCTGTTTCAAGTAGATTTTCACTTAAAATAAGTGGAAAAATCTGCCAATGGAACAAGATTGTTTGGCTTGTAATGAGAAGATAAATCTTGTCCCACTGGCAGATTTTTCTACTTATTTCAAGTGAAAATTTACTTGAAACAGGTGAAAATGGTCAAATAAGTTATTTTTCTGGGTGATGGCTCTTGTTTTAAAGTGTAATTAGATTTTTTGACTAAAAATGAGGACATTTTAACTAGAAATAAGACAAATATTCCTGGTAAGATTTTGAGTTTTTGCAGTGAGTGAGACTGCATTTGGAAAAAGTTCCAATTTTCTTGACCACACAGATCAGCTACATAAACTTCTGTGATGAGTATTTGCTGGACGTGTTGATTGATACTCTAGTTAAGTTCTGTGACTCGTAACCTTGCCATACCTTAGCTTCCACTGAATTGACGCCACTGCCCGCAGCTCAAGCACCAGGCGAGCCAGCAGAGCGAAGAGCCCGCCCGACACCACTGGGAGCAAGGACAGGAGGGAGTCCACCAAGATGCCCGAGGAAGACTGCATGCAGCTGAACCCTTCCTTCAAGGGAATAGCCAAGAACGCCCTCCTGGCCATCGACATCTGCCTGTCCAAGAGGCTGGGGGTGTGCGCCTACACGTCCTCTTCCTGGGGGGGCTGCCGCTCCATGGTGGCCCTGTTTGCGCTCACGGGGCACGGCATCACGTGGATTATTGGCACTATACTGTGCCTCACACGGAGTAACACGCTGGCAGGGCAGGAGGTCCTAGTCAACCTGCTGCTCGGTAAATGCTGCACAGCACTCATCACCTAATAAAAAAGAAAAACTAGTGCCACATACCCATCATATAATAAGAGGGACCTGCACCTACAACCTCTTATCTAGTCTAATGCACATTCAGATTTGTTCAAAAACCAACAAATAATCCTGAAATTAGTCAAAGTCCTTGAGCCAAATAGCCTAGGGCAGCCTCATCTTCAAACCAAGACAAACACTGTAAGATGTCCATCAAAGCAGAGTGTAATACAGTGTATAGATAAACATTTAAGCACTGTATTTTGATTTGAGGATTTTATTTCAAACATGCATGTTAAAGAAAAGAGTACAAAAAAAGTGACAAAAAACAGAATACAAATATGTGTGTGTGTGTGTGTGTGTGTGTGTGTGTATATATATATATATATATATATATATATATATATATATATATATATATATATATATATATATATATATATATATATATATATCACAGCTCTTGGGCAGACCTCACGGATCCACCAACATGCTCGAAATGGACTAGGATTGAAGTAACCACTTACGAGTCCTATACCCCTGAATCTTATACACATTTCTTACATGTAACAAGGCGAGTTTCAATAAGCTTACTTATTAAACACCCATACCTAGAAAACCTAGAAAAAAGTACAAATTTCTGGGAAAAAAGTCGAAATTTCTGGAAAAAAGTCGAAATGTCAAGATTAATGTTGAAGTAAAATCTTGAGAAAAAGTCGAAATGTCGAGAAAAAAGTCAATGTCGAGAAAAAATTAGAAATTTCGAGAAAAAAATTTGAAATGTCAAGATTAATGTTGAAGTACAATCTCGAGAAAAAAGTCGAAATGTTGAGAAAAAAGTCGAAATTTTGAGAAAAAAGTTGAAATGTTGATATTAAAAAGGAAAGGAAAAAGGAAGAAAAAAAAGGAAAAAAAGAGAAAAAAGGAAAAAAGAAGAAAAAAAGAGAAAAAAGGAAAAAACAAACGAAGAAAAAAAGGTCAAACATTTTTGAAAAAGCTCCAGGAGCCACTAGGGCGGCGCTAAAGAGCTGCATGCGGCTCTGGAGCCGCGGGTTGCCGACTCCTGCACTAGAGTTTACATCTGAGTCACAGGAAGCACGGAGACAAAAAACTAGGACCTCAGTTTTATTTTCATTCAAATTTAAAAAGTTTAAAGCCATGAAAAAGAGAGGCATAACATTTATTTGTGATCTTAAGCGTAATAGCCGATGTTCACCATGAAAGCACAAATAAAACAAGATTCAACCAATTTGCCCTGATAAGAAACAACACTACAGGCCACTGTGCAACAAATCTAAAAAGCCATGTGACTCCTGATGAAGTTTCTGCCACGTTAATGAAACAGTCATCTGTAACGGTCCAATAACTAACTGTACGGTTATGTCAATACATGCTGTGTAAAAACACAGCGACTAAAGATAATCAGAGCTCTTCACAAACGACAAACCATTCAGTCCATCCATTTATTAACTTGCACTTATCCGAATTCGGGTCACAAGGGCAGCAGCCTAAGTATAGAATAAGTATAAAGCCTAAGTATACACAGTACTCGAGATGTAAAAAAAAATCAGGGGGGATGGTGGATTTTATCATATGGGGACAGATAATTTGTGCTGATTACAAATAATATAATATATTACAAATAATAGCAGTGACCAAAACACCTGCAGAAATACTGCAGGAATGACATAGCAGCAGTTAAATGCAGCCTTCTGTAAGCTTTAAATATCCACTGGGCTTACATCAAATACATCAAAACACAACAATAAAAAACACTTTTCTGAACTTATCAATATGACTCTGTCCTTCACAGGATACGTAACATGGATCACTGCAAAAACTCAAAATCTTAATATTCTTAATATTTGTCTTATTTCTAGTTAAAATGTCTCATTTTAGTAAAAAAAAATCTCATTACATTTAAAACAAGACTCATCACTGGAAAAAAACATCAATTTTCACCTGTTTCAAGTAGATTTTCACTTTAAATAAGTAGAAAAATCTGCCAGTGGAACAAGATTTTTTGCTTGTAATAAGAAGATAAATCTTGTCCCACTGGCAGATTTTCTACTTATTTCAAGTGAAAATTTACTTGAAACAGGTGAAAATTGTCAAATAAGTTATTTTTCTGGTGTTATTTTTCTGGTGATGACTCTAAATGTTGAAATAGCAGTAAAACCACATTCATTGATGAAATGACATAAGGGATGGAAAGGAGGGATGGCAGTTTTACAGGGGGATGATTTGGACCGTTTTTATTTCAGGGGGGATGCCATCACCCTCATCCCCCCTCAACTCCAGTACTGAGTATACAGCCTTGGCATTCCGGGCCAGTCAAGAGATGTGGTCTCTCAATTCTATGCAGAGAATTTGGAAATAAGATAGAAAAATGGGGAGTTTTATGCCCCAGCAGGTGATCTGCCACGTCACAGTGATGGCAGCTGCAGAATCCTGGCCTACGAACGTCATACTTTCCTCTGTACCACACAGGTCACCGCGGTAAAGCACCGTGCTGGTGCTGGTAGACATGTAACGCTGATTGAACACTGGTTTTAAGCTTTATTTTAAGCTTGGATTTTAGTTTTGTAGTCAGTTTTTAGGGAACGTTCATTTATCCAGCTGCAAAGAAGAGTCTACTATTTTTTTCAGAAATATTGGTTTGACCCATCTGTTTTCTCACTTGTACGGACAAGCTTGCATGTACACACACACACAAACACACACACACATGCAGACAATATCGACTCAGAACATGGATTATTCACCAAAAGCAACACAAATCTGGCCGTGGCCACGTTGGGCTGATTGGAAGCCAGTAAATCTCTGGATCTGGGACACGGTTTCATTGTGTTTAGGATTTTGCTCGGTATCAAACGCTTGTTCTGTATTTGTTGGTTTATGACTCTTTGTTGGGGGGGGGGGCAGCAACAATCTATTTAAAGATGGTTGTAAAATTAACATTACATGCTGATATTTTACCATTCACGATAAACGGTCAAAAAAATTCCCCACGGTAAAAATAATAATTCCTCGCGGTAAAAAATGATAAATTCCCGTTGATGACGTTTTTGTGTAAAGTCGAATTTATGGTTCTGTGTTAAATCCACGCACAACGTACGTGAAGGAAGGAAGGAAGGAAGGAAGGAAGGAAGGAAGGAAGGAAGGAAGGAAGGAAGGAAGGAAGGAAGGGAGGGAGAAAAGAGGAAGGGAAGAAGGAAGGAGAGAGCAGGAGGAAAGAAGGAAGGAAGGGAAAAAAGAAGGAAGGTAGGAAGGAAAGGGAAGAAGGAAGGGAGAAAACAAGGAAAGGAGGAAGGAAGGGAGAAAAGAGGAAGGGAAGAAGGAAGGAGAGAGCAGGAGGAAAGAAGGAAGGAAGGGAAAAAAGAAGGAAGGAAGGAAGGAAGGAAGGAAGGAAGGAAGGAAGGAAGGAAGGAAGGAAGGAAGGAAGGAAGGAAGGAAGGAAGGAAGGAAAGGGGAGAAGGAAGGGAAAAAACAAGGAAAGGAGGAAGAAAGGATAGAGCAGGAGGTAAGAAGGAAGGAAGGGAAAAAAGAAGGAAGGAAGGAAGGAAGGAAGGAAGGAAGGAAGGAAGGAAGGAAGGAAGGAAGGAAGGAGGAGAAGGAAGGGAGAAAACAAGGAAAGGAGGAAGGAAGGGAAAAAGGAAGGAAGGAAGGAAGGAAGGAAGGAAGGAAAGGGGAGAAGGAAGGGAGAAAACAAGGAAAGGAGGAAGGAAGGGAGAAAAGAGGAAGGGAAGAAGGAAGGAGAGAGCAGGAGGAAAGAAGGAAGGATGGGAAAAGGAAGGAAGGAAGGAAGGAAGGAAGGAAGGAAGGAAGGAAATGAGCCAGAAAGAAAGAAAGAAAGAAAGAAAGAAAGAAAGAAAGAAAGAAAGAAAGAAAGAAAGAAAGAAAGAAAGATAAAATCCCGTTGATACGTTTTTGTGTAACAAACATGGCGGATCTGAGAGCGAGATAGATTTATAGTTACAAAGGTGGAGTTGAATTGGTATTTTTTTTATCGTCATTTTTATCGTTACCGGGATAAATGCCAGAAATTATCGTGATACATTTTTTAGTCCGTACCGCCCATCCCTAATGCTGAGTGACAGTACTTTATGTTTTCATCTACCATCTTCTATTAATAGTGTGTGAGGGTTGATTAATTCAGACCACTGTTGCACCAGAAATAGTCCTCATATAGTGTTGTAACCCATAGTTACCCGCCACTAAGAACGTCAGAAAGCAGAATTACAAATATGTGAAAATTCTAAGACTATATGTATCAGGAATGAGACAAATACAACCTCAGATAAACAGCAACATGTCATATATGTCACACTCTGAGGGTCATGCCACAGCATTTTAATCAAGCTGAGGGTTTGACGTTGACCGGGCCACTACAACAGCACAACTCTTGAGCTTTTTCCTCCAATCTTGGGATCATTGTGCTCTTGCAGGGCCCAGTTTCTGCCCAGCTTTAGCAGTCGGACGGATGGCATCATTTCATTCAAAAATACTTAATAAATTGCCCATATTCAGTTGCTAAATAAACCCCAATCATCACCCCTCCACTAACGTCCTTGACAATATGAAGACTTTGGACCAAATCCACAAAAGGATTGCGCGGCTTTTGCGGCCGCTAAACCGGTGTAAATGAGACAAAAAGAGAGCGTCTAATTCACAAAGCACCCGCAAAGGGGGAATTGCACCACAAACTGCGCTGCCAAGCAAATAGTGTCATGGTGCGCCTGTGCCATTTGCATGCATGTAAATTAGGTAATATTCATACATTCGGCGCAAAATTGCGCCCTTTCTATGCAAATAAGCCTCATTGCAAAAACCGTCTAATTCACAAAGGCCAGCGCTATTTGCCACACGCAAAAATAGTGGAGCAAATACCGTCTTTTTGAAGCGTGTATTAACTGCGCGCAAACTCACTCCTCAAGGCTGATTTATGGTTCCGCGTTACACCAACGCAGAGCCTACGCCGTAGGGTACCCGGCGACACGCACCGTATGGTGCGCGTCGCTGCGTACCCTACGCCGTACCCTACGGCGTAGGCTCTGCGTCGATTTAACGCAGAACCATAATTCAGGCTTCACTCCCCCTCTGTCTCTGTTTCTCTCTCTCTCTCTTCAATATCATTCAAGCCTGTGTGATACTCAATGATATTAAGGGTGAAATCTACAGTCAGACATGACTGTACACAGTCAGATCAAGTGGGGTTGTGGACTTATCACGGATTTAAAAATAAAAATAACAGGACGGAGCTCAGGATTTATCCATACAGTAATGGGCTGCTTTATTACAAACAATTCCACCATATAAACATATAAATCTAGAATGTGTGTGTTTAACAGCTGACCTGTAGGTGTGTGTAGCAAAACACAGAACATAAATTACCGTCAGATCCTGATCTGATCCTGATCCGGTGTTAATGAAGTTACTGCAAGACTTTATGGGCGTGTTTGCGCCGGCATATCATTAGAGCAAAATCTTTTGTGAAAAGGACCTTAAAGGTATTGTGACATCATTTTTAACATGCTTTTAACACTATTAAAAGTCTTGGCCAACATCCCTCAAATGTGTCTAAAAGAGTGTAACAAGAAAAACTTCACTCTAGTACTCCATTCCTGGCTTTTTATGACAGTGTTTTTTTGCGCCGTGAAAAACGCTTCCTTTTTCCCCCTTTCCTGTCAATCATTGCTCCGCTCCTCCTCCAAACCTCCTCCAACCAACCGCTACACACTTCTGCCCGCGTCTCCACACACACGCGCGCACACCGACCACAAACACCGACACACAGCCCAGACAGGGCGACTACAGCCCGGGGATGAAGTCCAACCGGGACCAGAGGACCGGGACCGCAGCTCCCCGCGAGCAATACGCTCACAGCGGCGTCGGAGAGTTAAGCCGGGAGCGACAGGCGAAGCATGCACGGAAAAGCAGCAGGGCGAAGCAGACAGTCCACAGCAAACAATCATAAAAATAAAGGCATGCAAGCAGCAGTGTCTCCTTATCTTAAGTCCAGTCAGTGGCCACGGGTCTTCTTAGCAGTTTTCCTCCGGTGATTAGAACAGAAGAGGCTCTAAACAGCTCCGTGTTAAGCCTGATTTATGGTCCCGCGTTAAATCGACGCAGAGCCTACGCCGTAGGGTTCAGCGTACGGTGCGCGTCGCCGCGTAACCCTACGCCGTAGGCTCTGCGTCGGTGTAACGCGGAACCATAAATCAGCCTTTATGGTGCGCTGGAGAGGAGAGGAGGCAGGGAGCTGGGTGGAGGGGGCGGTGATTTAGCGGGTCGTTACGTAACGACCCGCCACCAAACCACATGCGCCGTTTTTGCACAGTTATGCGGAAAATCCCAGAAAGCACACAATACACTGAATGTTAAAAGTTCGTTGTTTTTTGGGTGTAATTGATGTCAAGACACCCAACAAAACACAAAAAATCAAGAAAAATGTGTTTTTCATGTCACAATACCTTTAAAACGGGGCAAATTGAGGGCGCAAATGCGGCGCAATTCACAGCGCTATTTGCGGGCGCAATCTATTCTTTGTGGATTTGGCCCTTTGTCTTTTTCTACTTTTTTGGGGAGGATTTTGGGCAAACATGGCACTTCACACAATGGCTGAACAGCTGTACTTTGATTTGGTTTGTTCTGCAGACACTTTTCCATAACTCTTGTGTGTTCAGATGCATCTTGCAAACATGAGCTTTTTGCTGCTTTTTCCCAGCAACCCTTCCAGAAATGTATTAATTTAGTCAAACATGCTGACCGACGCCAGTAGAGTCCAAGAATTCATTTTCTTTTTTCAATTAAATCAACACTGACCTGAATGCTTCTGACCAGCGAACTGACAGAACTGCAGCTTTTATGGAGGTCTGCACGGCCACTGATGATCATTTAATCAGGTGCATTTGATAGTCAGCAGCATCTGGCTGCTACTTACACTCTTTATTCGTTTGGAAGCAGTGAGGATCTACTTATTCTGCATTCTGGCACAGTTTTTACTCGAATAAATACATAGAGAGCAGCTTTTCAAGTAAGCATGGAGTAGGTAGTGCCAGTAATAAGCATGATAAGGCTGTGCTCACACAGCTGGCGTCTCTGTGCTCGGTGGGCGTTTCATTTTCAAGAGTTCACCTACAAACACTTAACTTAAGTGCATTCATGTAATTTTGTAATTATGTCATTTTTACTGAGAGAACTAAGGTGTGCCTGTATCTCAGTGTGGGGTTAGATGATTAGGGGCCTGATTCACTCAAAACAAGACTCATCACTGGAAAAAACAACAATTTTCACCCGTTTCAAGCAGATTTTCACTTAAAATAAGTAGAAAAATCTGCATGTGGAACAAGATTTTTTGCTTGTAATGAGAAGATAAATCTTGTCCCACTGGCAGATTTTTCTACTTATTTCAAGTGAAAATTTACTTGAAACAAGTGAAAATTGTCAAATAAGTTATTTTTCATACTTTCCTCTGTACCACACAGGTCACGGCGGTAAAGCACCGTGCTGGTGCTGTTAGACATGGAATGCTGATTGAACACTGGTTTTAAGCTTTATTTTAAGCTTGGATTTTAGTTTTGTAGTCAGTTTTTAGGGAACGTTCTTTCCTGTAGACCAGGGGTCGGCAACCCACGGCTCTAGAGCCACATGAGGCTCTTTAGCGCTGCCCTAGTGGCTCCTGGAGCTTTTAAAAAAATGTTTGCCTTTTTTTTCCTTTTTTTCTCTTTTTTTTTTTTCCTTTTTTTTCTTTTTTCCTTGTTTTCTTTTTCTCAAAATTTTTACTTTTTTCTCGACATTTCGACTTTTTTCTCAACTTTTTTCTCAAGATTGTACTTCAACATTAATCTCGACATTTCGACTTTTTTCTCGAAATTTCGACTTTTTTCTCGACATTTCGACTTTTTTCTCGAAATTTCAACTTTTTTCTCAAAGTGCATAATGAAAAAAAAATCTTCCCCCAGTTATAACTAATATAGAAACATGCAGCATGTGTTGCCTTCATTCTAAGGCTTATACAAGACTTTTCATTTTTTGCGCCTCCAGACATATTTGTTTTTTGTGTTTTTGGTCCAATATGGCTCTTTCAACATTTTGGGTTGCCGACCCCTGCTCTAGACCAGCAAAGAGTTAGTTCTACCTTGGAACCGGTTCTTCTGGCCCAGAGACAGTTCTTTGTCAGTGGGAACAGAAAGCCCGGTTCCAAACTCACCACTGGGCCAGAACCAGAACCAGCCCTGGAACCGGTTTGGTGGAAAAAGTGGTACTTGAGACGTGGTGGCCTGTTGCAGGAACTGTCCTACCACCGATCGCATTAGTCTCAGTATCTGCAGTTACTGTTTACATGCATGTGGAAGTAGAATCGAGGGCAGTGACTAGTGCTGGGCGGTATAACGGTTCATACCGAAAACCGGTGTTTATTTTTCTTATGATATTAATTTTTCATATACCGTAATACCGGTGAGTATGTACAGTAGCGTACACAACGTTGGGAACGCCACGCGGCGCTACGTTTCGCCGCGCCGTGGAATGTAGCGCCGCTGGACACTGTTTGTGAGGGGACTGTTTAGCAGTAGTGATGCACCGATTGTTCGGTAACCGAAATTGTTCGGCCGAAAATGGCAAAAAAACACTTTCGGTGTTCGGTGGAATAAGTGGGGAAAAAAACGAACAATTAATAACTGCGTTGTAATATAAGGAAATAGACTGGCAGCTCCCGTACCGGTTGCGACCACAAACATAAATCGTTGGCCAACCAAAAAGTAACCACATAAGAATTTTACCTAAAATTCACCAGGAGGTGGAACCAAAACAACATAATGCTGGGAAATTAAAAAATGTTCAGTTTTTTATGTTCAATAAATATTTTCTACCTTGTAATTTTGTAAAAGATTTTTTTGTTTGAAAAGCATGTCTAAATCAAATTTATTGGATTTATGCAATGGTGAAAAAATTGGCAAAATAAATGAAAAACTGCGAAGAACCATGTTCGGTATTGTTCGGTATTCGGCCAAGTGTTTATTATTATTTTCGGTTTCGACCACAAATTTTCATTTTGGTGCATCACTATTTAGCAGTTGCATTGTTTACAGCGGACATATGTGGGTGAAGATGCTGAAAACGAAAGTCCCACAACTGTTCCAGAACATGACACAGGGGAACTTGCAAACCTGTATTTATACTAGTGTGGACATTAATGTTTTTCTACAATATTTCGTCCTCATGACAGTAAAATAGGCCATTCTAAGCCAATTTACTGCAGCAATTCCTTTCCAAATCATTAGAAAATGTGGTTAACACCCAGTTGTGCATGAAAAAAAAATATACCGTGATATACCGTGAAACCGATATAATTTTGAAAAATACCGTGATATAAATTTTTTACCACCCAGCACTAAGTTCTACCTTGGAACCGGTTCTTCTGGCCCAGAGACAGTTCTTTGTCAGTGGGAACAGAAAGCCTGGTTCCAAACTCACCACTGGGCCAGAACCAGAACCAGCCCTGGAACCGGTTTGGTGGAAAAGGGGTACTTGAGACGTGGTGGCCTGTTGCAGGAACTGTCCTACCACCGATCGCATTAGTCTCAGTATCTGCAGTTACTGTTTACATGCATGTGGAAGTAGAATCGAGGGCAGTGACACCGTAACACCAGAATGTGAGACTACTGACATGGAGTATGTGAAGACGGCCATGGTGGGGATATTTTTGGCATTGCTGTGGACTTATAAAAGGCTTTTAGACGTGTGGAATGTGGACTGAGAGCAAATGCTCCTTAGTTGTGTATGCCTCGCTGGTTATTCTTGGTCCCCAAGATATTTACACATTTGGTCTATGATACACAAATGTAACATAAGATTTTACTTATGTATTTATTATTGACATTTTATTAGGGCCCGAGCACTTACAGTGTGAAGTACCTATTGTATCTGTAGGAAAAATGAGGGCCTTTTTTCCCCCTAAACGTGCCCCAAAAGTCACCAAATTTTGCACGCAAGCCAGGCCTGGCGAAAAATGTGATATTTAATGGTTTGCATTAATGGGCGTGGCCTAACGGCTCAACAGCGCCCCCTACAAAACTTTGTGCATGTACGGTTTGACGTACATGCACGAAAATCGGTACACACCTGTATCATGTCGCAACTTAAAGAAAAGTCTCTTGGCGCCATGGCCGAAACCGAACAGGATGTCGGCCATTTTGAATTAATTGTGTAATTTTGGCGCAATTTATGCCATTTCTTCGGCCGCTTCTTCGCCCGAACCGTAACGTGCACCCAGGTGTGTTATATATTCAAAATGTGCGTCTCCATCCTGCAACGACGCGCATTACTTTTCTCAGTCAAAAGCGTTACCGTGGCGACGAATGGTCAAAAAGCGCGCCCCTCCCCTTCATCTGATTGGTCCATATTTGATAGTTCCTACTTTCTGCCATAACTTTTGAATGGTTTGACATAAAGACTCGTGGGTGGTTTCATCCGCTAAATGTCCAGGCCTGAAGAATCTACATGCAAGTCATACAAGCTTCCACTGCAGCCTGAACGTGCAAAAGGGTGCGAGCTTTAATTCTATATTGGATCTGTATGCTCCATTATATCTCAGCTGGAAATGGTGCATATTTATATATTAAATTCCATTCAGTTCAGCTTTATTTATTTAGTGCCAAATTACAACAGATGTCATCTCAGAGTTCTTCAGCAATACAGTTCTGCTTATTTCTGTCATATATTAACGTTTTTTTTTATTCAGTAAAACCATTTTTCAGCTATTAAGGCAGGGGTGTCAAACTCATTTTGCTTGGCGGGCCGGATTTGACCAATTTTTTTCTCGCGGGCCGCACGCTCAAAATAACAAAAACGGTCGTGAAAATGTTTTCTCTAATTCTTTTTTTTTCTTATTGTTATCTAATTCAATATCAGTTTAGTTAATTTTAAAGGAAATATGCACTTTGTTTACACTCTAATTATGTAAAATATATTTCTTCAGGATCTTTTCTTGAAATTTCTCGTTTTTTTTTCAAATTATGCAAGATACTTTTAATATCATTTTACAAAGATAAACAGAAACAAGTATGTTTTTTTTTATATTTCGCTTTTTTATAGGAAATTTAATTAAAAGCAAAATCTTTCTTATTAGATCCGAGAGTGTTTCTTTGTGATTTAGAGATTTTTCCAGTACAATTAAGTGTATTTATTTTTAAAAACTTCTTTTTTAACTGTTTTACTTTGTCACTATCCTCGTATTCAAAACTGAAATTCTCAGAATAAATATCTTCTATCATCTTTTTTAGCAGTGATATTTTTCCTGCGAAAATATATAATAGTAGTCAGTTAATAAAAATAAACGACCGTCTGCAAAGAAATAAAATCGGCAAATGCATTCTAGAAAACTAAAAAAATGTTGAAAACTGCTCTATTTGTGGAATAACGATGGATTTGTAGAATAAATATATTATCGGATATGCTGAGATTTATGGCAATTATTTATGCCTTCCTTTTTAGTAAATTAACATTTCGGTTTTTTGCGTTGGAAAGTTCTCTCGGGCCGCATGAAAAACTCTCTCGGGGCGGCATGCGGCCCACGAGAGAGATTTGATTTAATTTTCTTTATTGGCATTTTTATATTGAAGTATTTCAACATTGTTGTGTTATTGTTATTTCACATTGTTACCTTCTCTCCCCCCCCCGTGGTTTTGGTGATAGCCCTCATTCTTGACGTCATGACGGTGGCCGGAGTCCAGAGACTGGTGAAGCGAAGAGGACCTTGGGAGATGACGCCAGGCTTCATGGACTGCGTCGCCATGGACATGTATTCATTCCCCGGCGCCCACGCCAGCCGGGCCGCCATGGTGTCCAAATTCCTGCTGTCTCACCTGGTCCTGGCGGTGCCGCTCCGCATCCTGCTGGTGCTGTGGGCTTTCCTGGTGGGCATGTCCCGGGTGCTCCTGGGAAAACACCACCTAACGGATATGATCTGTGGCTTTGCGCTGGGCCTGCTCCACTTCTCCCTGATGGAGACGGTGTGGCTCTCGTCCAACACCTGTCAGACTCTCATTTCCATAAGCACGCTCAGCTGGAGCCCCTTTTCCTGAGCTTTTTGATACGCTAACCTTGCAATGTAAAGGACTTTGGTAAGTCTTTTTAAGTTCTGTTTGCAAGAGTTCAAAGTTTTTTCTACTGCAGGCTGCGGAGCAAAGAAACCCAAATGTTTGGATGCAGCTGCTGACTTGCATGCAAGTACGCATGACAGGCAGGTCCCAGGACCCGTATACGGTGGCCGAGACCCGCCATTGCTGAAAATAAAAGTAACGCTGCAAACAGAAACAAACGCCGCTGCAAGTAAAATAAACGCTTTGCAAATAAAATAAACGCTTTGCAAATAAAATAAACGCTTTGCAAATAAAATAAACGCTGCAAACAAAAAGAAACGCCGCTGTAAAAAAAAGAAACGCTGCAAATAAAATAAAAAAACGACGCAAATAAAAAAGCCACAATGGAAGTGAATTACCGGGGACTATTTTTGCTGATGCACCGGTGTTGCACATTAAAAATTACACGTAGCAACGTTGAACACTAACCTTTTCACTTATTTTCTCGTTTGTTGTTCTTCTTATTCCTCGCTCTTCTTATTTCTTCCTTTTCACTTACGTCTTTGTCTTCTTCTCCTCTCACGTAAAAAACACTGGTGCATCAGCAAAAATAGTCCCCGGTAATTCACTTCCGTTATGGCTTTTTTATTTGCGTCTTTTTTTATGTGCGGCGGCGTTTCTTTATATTTGCAGCGTTTCTTTTATTTGCAGCGGCTTTTGTTTTTATTTTCAGCATTTATTTTATTTGCAAAGCGTTTATTTTATTTGGAGCGGCGTTTCTTTTTATTTGCAGCGTTTCTTTAATTTTCCGCAACGGCGGGTCTCAGCCACCGTCCCCTTACAAGACATTCATACGATTTCACAAAGTCTACTGTCACACTCCTCTTGTGTTGCATAGTTTCATTAACACACAACAGACAAAAAAAGACAACTGCCGTGTGTCTTGTAATTGTACATGAAGGTTTAAAGTTTAACATATTCCTGCCGTTCTATTTCCTTTTATTTCTTCCCCTCTTTCTCATTTCTGTGATTTCTGGCTGACAGGATACTAAAAAGAAAAAAAATGTTGAACACTGAATAGAGTTTGATTATAGGTTGTAGTATTGGATGTAACGTGAATTTATCGAGAATTATTATTGTCTGGATCGTCCAAATCATTCTTAATCTACAAGGCTATAATAATCTTGTACTCTGAAAGGATTTTTGTTGTTTTTACAGTGTGTTTCAACTATTTGACCTTTTTTCTGTGTTGAAGTTGACTATGGTGTTTATCTACAACAACATTGCACAGATTTCAACATTTTTTTTTTATTTCAGTTATTCCTTTAATGTGTCTAGTTTGCATTTCATATATCTTAATTGTTTTTCCGTAATAAAGACTCTAAAACCCACTAAAAAGCTCAAGCTTGTGTACATAAAGGTGGGGAGTGTTTGGACATTGGCACACACAACGCGTATGTAGTTTGAAATATCAGAAAGACCTTTGATGCAAGAATCTTTGTGCCAAACTTATTTCTGTGCACTGACTTGGTGAAGTTTAGTGTAACAGTATACCGGTTGGTTTTGTAAGGATCTGTTATATGGTGTTTTTTACTTTGTTGCGCAATGACACTAATAAAAGAAGATGGACAGTTGAAAAAAACTTGTTGTTTTTTTGTTTAATTTATGTTGATCTAATAATTGCTCAGGGGGGTTATTTATGCTCTGGGTGTCTGGACGGAGCCAAGAGCCAACTTGTTATAGATGCTGAACAAATAAAATTGAATTGAACTGAACAATGCCTATTACATGAAAAACTGTTCGTTTTTAGGATAATTTTCTTAAAAATAGCTGTACCTGGCATTGCTGTTTATCTGCTAATCTGCAACGGGGGGGCTTTGCAGATATCTGCCAAGCAGAAAGAGCAAATGCACCATTGATATTTTGTTTTCTCAGTCAGATGATTACGACTGGTAGTTCAACTGTCTATTTATAATGTAACTTTTCACAGCAAGTTGTGTTAAAAGCTTCAAACATCACATGAGCTGCAAGGCTTCACATGATGCTCAGAGTCATCAAAAACAACAAAAATGTGTGATCTGATGAAACAGAAATGATGCATGTCTAACATTTGCGTGTTTGCTCTCACTTCTAAAACATATGATTAAGATCGTATTAATCCAGAGGTAAAAGATCATAATTCAGATGCACAGCGACACAGCCCGTGCAGAAGTGCAGAAGCACAACTGGAGCTTGTGAGTGTTTTATTAGCAGGACGAGTTTCAGTCTAACTTACGACGGAGTATTAGGGCCAAACTAAGACAAAAAAAAATTGGAAATTACGAGAATAAAGTCGTAATATAATGAGAATAAAGTCGTAATGTTGCGAGAATAAAGTCGTAATAGAATAAAGACGTAATATGAGAATAAAGTCGTAATATTACGAGAATAAAGTCATAATATTACGAGAATAATGTTGTAAAATTACGAGAATAAAGTCGTAATATTCAGACAATAAAGTCGTAATAGAATAAAGTCGTAATATTACGAGAATAAAGTCGTAACATTACGAGAATAAAGTCGTAATTTATGAGAATAAAGTCGTAATATTATGAGAATAAAGTCGTAATATTATGAGAATAAAGTTGTAATATTATGTGAATATAATTTATGAGAATAAAGTCGTAATTTATGAGAACTCTAACAGGAAGAGCATCTTCTCCCTGTGTTAAAATGAGGAATATTGAGCATCTTGTGAAGTTATATTTATATATTTATAATATATTTAATATTACGACTTTATTTTCGTAATATTACGACTTTATTCTCAAAATATTACGGCTTTATTCTCGTAATTTTACGACTTTATTCTCATATTATTATGACTTTATTCTCGTAATTTCCTTTTTTTTGTCTTAGTTTGGCCCTAATACTCCGTCGTACTAACTTAGTGACCTTCACGCTTAAAATTACCTAATTTAGGTTAATTTATGGTATAATATGATCTTTTGGTGAAAGAACAACCCGAAACAAGTTCCAGGCTTCTTTACGATGGTTAAAAAAATACCAGTGTTGTGCTTGAACGAGTTGAAATGAACGCGTTCATTTCTGTGAGAACGTTGAACTGAACGCAACATATTTGCAAATAAAGAACGTGAACTTGTTCATTCTGCAGATCACGAACTGGAATTTGAACTGTTCAGATTATGTGAGTTTCAGCTTCACTGTTTAGGTCCAATTATTACGGAATACATTTCACCACATTTAAAATACTTGACGAGACAACGACTTCACACTACATTACCCACAATGCAGTGCACACTAGCATAGCAACGGGCACTAGCTCGCATGGCAACGGCGGCCCGAGCCCGGTGCAGTCTTTACAATGACTGGATATCTCTTAAAATTAATAATTTTCCACCTTTTGAATTAAGCCATATTATTTTCTTCATGGATTTTTTTGAATTTTCTGTTTCTGATATTATTAATATAATTTTGTTACTGGGTAAGTAGGCTACCATATTCATTGGGCCAAATGTAGAAAATTGTAAACCCTCCTTCCGGGGTTTTATTAACGATTTTAAGATTTTTTTCACATATCTCAAAAGAGTAGGAAACAAAAAATGCAAGTAAAATAAGTTTAGACATTGCTTGTTTTTTGTTATTCTAATTTAATAATTCCCTCCTTTTCTATGCTCCATTATGTGAATTTAAATGCTTAATTTATTTTGCACCTTTTAATTCTTAGAGCGCCTTTTTTTTTGTTTTTTTGTATTCTTTACAAGAATCCCTTTTTATTTTTATTTTCCTTTCTTTTCATATTTTGTCAATTATCCTCTTTGAGAGTTTGTATATTTTCAATAAAGTTTTTGTATTTTCAATAAAGTTTTGCGGACGCATGGTGATCCCCTTATCTGCAGAATTTTACACATCGTCTCCCAAAGATTCCAACGGTAAAATTCTAACCTTTTTGTGCAAATTGTGTCCACCTGCGCTGAGAAAACAAGTTTAACAACTAGTTCAAAATCCTAATTGTACCTTCCACATACACATTATATATAAACACTTTCATGCTCATTTTAAGAAGAAAACTGCAAAGACCAAAAGAGTAACTAATGTTTACAAGCAAGACATCAAAAAGTACTTTAACTCAGGTTTCAAGATTATTTATTTGTCATTGTTCATATTTCATAACTGAAATTACAGGTGATTCATCGCAGGTGCTGGTCCTAATATAAGTGAAGAAAAATATATATATATAAAGTGCAAGATGGAATCAACTCACAGGCTGATTGAAGGCATTGTGGTACAACAATGATTTCTGATTACCTTTAAAAAAAAAAACTGCATAGCTTTCAGTCCTAATTTCCTGTCACTCTACTCTTACAGCAGAATCTGACAGGAAATAAAACCATCGCTATACCATGTGCTCTTAAAAGCTGTCAACAAAAGGAAGTGAAACTACTGTCAGAACTCTGCTTGCTGACGTTCCAGCTGACAGATGTGCTTATTTTCCCCAGATGCACGTCGACAATCTGCAATTTAATATAAAAACATATTGCAACAGAACCAAATGTGTCTGAAATAGCTGCAGTTTCACAGGTGAGTTCAGACTAGGTGGAAAGTTTCCAAGCAAAATGGTTCAGCATTTCCTGACAGAAGCTGTGTGAGTTTTGCTCTGAAAACAAGGCCTCCCACGTCAGCATAGCATGTTCCCAAAGTAACCCAGTGAACAAAAACTAATATGCAGAGCTGGGTAGAGTAGCCAAAAATTGTACTCAAGTAAAAGTATTGTTACTTCAGAATAATATGACTCAAGTAGAAGTAAAAAGTAGTCATCCAAATAATGACTTGAGTAAAAGTAAAAAAGTACTTGGTGAAAAAACTACTCAAGTACTGAGTAACTGTTGAGTAACGTCTGATTTTTTTAACACGACCATTCAAACAGACAAAAGTACAAAATAATCATCTTCAGGCAAATTAAATCAATAAAATAATAACATTTATTAAAATGAATAAAAAATACAAAATAGCTTAAATTAAAAGAAGCTTAAAGTAAATTCAAGTACTTTAATAAATAATAAAATAACAGAATAAAAAAATAAATTAAGCACAAGTAGCACACAATTTCCAGCCTTTGTACTTTTCTTTTTTATCCAGGCAGAACTAGAACAAGCCCATGAACTCATAGAAACTCTGTGTGTGTTTGAGTCTGTGTAAATGTGACAAAACATGCAAAAACAAACATTTTTCCCAAAGAATCACTCAGTGATGTCATGAGATTGACGCGTACGTGGATAAAAGGGATAAAAGAAAAGTAACAGCTCAACGTAGCCTAATGTAGCGGAGTAAGAGGAACAGTTTCTTCTTCACAAATCTACTCAAGTAAAAGTAAAAAGTATAGTGATTCAAAACTACTCCTAAAAGTACAACATTTCCCAAAACTTACTCAAGTAAATGTAACGGAGTAAATGGAACTCGTTACTACCCACCTCTGCTAATATGTGAACTGTTTCCGCACAGTCCATGTGTTCGATGTAAACAGACTGCTTTTGATCTGTATATTAAATAGATAAAAGCTAGAATTAGACACCACAATGTTGAGGTCTCTTCACCTGTGCCTTTGTTCAAAAACTTTCTGATGAATATCAGAACATTTTGTCTGGATCAGCACCAGGAAATACTGTATGCATTAGAATAAAAGGATGTTAAATCACAGATTAGCTGTAAAGTTATTAAAATATAAAGCATTTTTAGTTGTATTAAGGATGCAGAGTCTCCGGGAGATGTTTGCAGGGTTGTTGAAACAAAACAATGGTTGTAAGAGTGCGCCCTCTGCAGGACTCTACTTGGTCACACTGCAAGGAAACTGAATATCTCTAGCGTTGATATGATTTGATTACCATAACCTTGCAGTGGTTAAATCATTCATTTAAATATAAAGTATATAGATATAGATATATAATCCACTGCATTTACGTCAACAATAACTGGGCCAGTGACAATCGCAGTACACACAGACACTGTTCACTGGACTCCTCTGACCAAAACCATCACCACATGGTTTGAACACCAGGACCTGGCTGCACACATAGAGGCTGTACTACGCTACATCAAGTTCTGCATGGGAGATGTCACTATAATATATATATATATATATATATATATATATATATATATATATATATATATATATATATATATATATATATATATAT
Source organism: Cololabis saira (assembly GCF_033807715.1). Taxonomy (NCBI): domain Eukaryota; kingdom Metazoa; phylum Chordata; class Actinopteri; order Beloniformes; family Belonidae; genus Cololabis; species Cololabis saira. The sequence goes on along the minus strand of NC_084597.1, from coordinate 6,472,373 downwards.
ATATATCCAGTACTCGAGTTGTAAAAAAAATCAGGGGGGGTGGTGGATTTGATCATATGGGGACAGATAATTTGTGCTGATTACAAATAATATAATATATTACAAATAATAGCAGTGACCAAAACAGCTGCAGAAATACTGCAGGAATGACATAGCAGCAGTTAAATGCAGCCTTCTGTAAGCTTTAAATATCCACTGGGCTTACATCAAATACATCAAAACACAACAATAAAAAACACTTTTCTGAACTTATCAATATGACTCTGTCCTTCACAGGATAAGTAACATGGATCACTGCAAAAACTCACAATCTTAACAAGAATATTTGTCTTATTTCTAGTTAAAATGTCTCATTTTAGTAAAAAAATCTCATTACACTTAAAACAAGACTCATCACTGGAAAAAAAACAACAATTTTCACCTGTTTCAAGTAGATTTTCACTTGAAATAAGTAGAAAAATCTGCCAGTGGAACAGGATTTCTTTGCTTGTAATAAGAAGATAAATCTTGTCCCACTGGCAGATTTTCCTACTTATTTCAAGTGAAAATTTACTTGAAACAGGTGAAAATTGTCAAATAAGTTATTTTTCTGGTGTTATTTTTCTGGTGATGACTCTAAATGTTGAAATAGCAGTAAAACCACATTCATTGATGAAATGACATAAGGGATGGAAAGGGGGGATGTCAGTTTTACAGGGGGGGTGATTTGGACCGTTTTTATTTCAGGGGGGGATGCCATCCCCCCTCATTCCCCCTCAACTGCAGTACTGTATATATCTGTTTGTAAACTGGCGTACAAAAGTCTGACTTAAGTCTTCTGTCAGAAAGACTGCAGCTACTCCTGAGATTGATTGAATCCACTTTATTGAGTCCACACTTTAAGAACAGTGTACAGGTTCAGTTGTATCATGGTGTCTTTCTACAATAAAAAAGAATAAACAAACAATATGTTTTAGCCATTTTGGATAAACGTTATTTATGTTTAAAATTAATATGAAGTTTGGATAGATGGTCTTGTGGTCCCAGTATCTCAGAGGATCCTGGGACCTCTGTTGGGCATCTCTGCACCTCCTGGATGGCAACAGCTGTGGTACTTTTGGTCTGCCTGCCCACTCCCATGCCAAGATGTTGCCAAAGGTGATCTAAAAAACTACACATTGGCATTTTAATACATGATTTCCAAACAAAAACAAACAAATAATGCTGAATAACATGCCTGAAGTGGGTGCAGACAGCTGTTGTGAAGACGGTCCTGCCGGGGCTCATTTGTGCGTCCAATTACACTCTAATTATGGCCTCATCCACTTGGAGGAACTGCGGACCCCGAGTGATAGAGCATGTTCATCATTGGGATGACCTTTGACCCTGACTCTCACCTCTCCTCAGACAACTCCACCGTAGCTTGATGGACAGGAGTGAGCACAAGAAGTGTTGGTCCTATGATGGTATATTCCTCAGCAGGAATGGGTGATATTTTACCGTTCACGATAAACCGTCCAAAAAATTCCCCACAGTAAGAATTTGTCATCTCGCGCTAAAAACGATAAATTCCCGTTGACGTTTTTGTGTAAAGCGGATTTATGGTTCTGCGTTAAATCGACGCACAACGTACGATGGAAGGAAGGAAGGAAGGAAGGAAGGAAGGAAGGAAGGAAGGAAATTAGCCTGAAAGAAAGAAAGAAAGAAAGAAAGAAAGAAAGAAAGAAAGAAAGAAAGAAAGAAAGAAAGAAAGAAAGAAAGAAAGAAAAATTCCTGTTGATACGTGTTTGTGTAACAAACATGGCGGATCTGAGTCATTCCAGTTTTGCATTACAGGTGTAACTCATTTAATTGGTTTTTATCAATTCAATTTAATTGGTGTAGTTTAGTAGTATTTAGTATCTTTTAGAGCAGTGATTTGTGGGCTCCAAAGACTGAATGTGGTGATAGATTTATAGTTACAAAGGTGGAGTTGAATTGGTATTTTATTATTGTCATTTTTATTGTTATCAGGATAAATGCCAGAAATTATCGTGATACATTTTTTAGTCCATACCGCCCATCCCTACTCCTCAGCAGGAAGTGGAGGCCAGACATCCCCACTGGTTCCCTCTCATCATGCAGCCTTGACAGCAGGTCGTGTTCCAGCGTGTTGCACCTCATTGGTAAGTTCCAGGGTTGCTCATCCCTGGGTGCTGGGTGAGCACTGAAGTCCACAATCATCTCTTCTTTCTGATGATCTTGCTCTGGGAGATCTGTCCGGTGTAGTTTTATCTGGGGTTTCCAGGTGATGTCCAGCAGTCTTCTGCAGAAGAGAAGAAAACAAGTCCAGAATCACATCTTTCCTCTTTTCCACATTCTCTTGGAGATTCTTGTCCAGCCTGCTCACCTCACTCCTGCAGTTGGTCTGTTTACCAACCCAATAGTCTGATTTGAAGGTTTGCAGCATCAGTGCTTGGAAATAAAGAGATAAAGAGAAACATGATTGCATCAATTTAACAGAATATGGAGATGGGCAGAAGTCAGTCTTGCACACATGTAGCTGCTATCTCACCTCTGTCCGTCTCCAACCCGGCTCAGACTCACTCTGCCGTGAGCAATGGACGTGTTTTTAACCCGTTGATCACCAGCTGAAAACAAAAGATGAGGAAACGGGGTCCAAAAGGGGAAAGGGGCTCCAAAGTGGGTCCTTGAGGGCCGGTTCCTGCAGGTTTCCCTGCTTGAACGCACCCGGACACACATGCAGATGCAGATGCAGATGCAGAGCTTGGAGACAAGCTGATGACGAGCATTAATTACAACCAGGTGTGTAGAAACACAGAAACTTTCTTTTTTTAAGCTTTGTGACTTTATTGAAAAATTGTAACAAACTAAAATAATACACCAACCCATTTCAGAATTTCCAACTCACATTCTTTAAAATAATAACACATTAAGGCTACATATATATGACATTTTAACAATATTTGAGTAAAGAAAAGAAAAAAACAGAAAAGAAATGTCAGTGACAGAACTCGTGTCCTTTATGTATGTAGGAACTGTTTCAGCTGTTTTTTCATTCCCTGTTACGATGTTTCCATCTAGTGGTGACTTCCAAGTACTGCAGAGACTCCGTAGGACTCATAGCGCCAAATACTGAATGTAAAATACATTCAATACACGTGATGAGGGACTGCCAGGTGCATGTTAGTCATATCCAGTACTGGAGTTGAGGGGGATGAGGGGGGATGGCATCCCCCCCTGAAATAAAAACGGTCAAAATCATCCCCCCTGTAAAACTGCCATCCCTCCTTTCCATCCCTTATGTCATTTCATCAATGAATGTGGTTTTACTGCTATTTCAACATTTAGAGTCATCACCAGAAAAATAACTTATTTGACAATTTTCACCTGTTTCAAGTACATTTTCACTTGAAATAAGTAGGAAAATCTGCCAGTGGGATTTATCCTACAAGCAAAAAAATATTTTATTTTTACTGCTTATTTCAAGTGAAAATCTACTTGAAACAGGTGAAAATTGTTGTTTTTTCCAGTGATGAGTCTTGTTTTAAGTGTAATGAGATTTTTTTTACTAAAATGAGACATTTTAAATAGAAATAAGACAAATATTCTTGTTAAGATTTTGAGTTTTTGCAGTGATCCATTTTACTTATCCTGTGAAGGACAGAGTCATATTGATAAGTTCAGAAAACTGTTTTTTATTGTTGTGTTTTGATGTATTTGATGTAAGCCCAGTGGATATTTAAAGCTTACAGAAGGCTGCATTTAACTGCTGCTATGTCATTCCTGCGTGTTTTGGTCAGTGCTATTATTTGTAATATATTATATTATTTGTAATCAGCACAAATTATCTGTCCCCATATGATAAAATCCACCATCCCCCCTGATTTCTTTTTACAACTCGAGTACTGGTCATATCAACTTATTTGGCTGAATTATTATTCATTGTTAGAGGACATTGGTGAATGAATGGCACGGTAGGTCCACACTTGAAAAAATGTGCGGACAACATCACGATGGCTGTTCATACACGTGGTGAGGCAAAAGGAAAGATGGCTGATGAAGTCACGTGGTGACTGAGTTGCGCGCTTTTCAAAGCTACGGGAGGTTTCCCCACTCAGATACTGAAAGTCTCAGAGGCCTGATGGTCTAGGTACTAACGTGTCCGTGTGGGTTAGTGAGAAGGAAAGGAAAAACAGTCACAGTATAATACACACATAGCGACCGCCGGTCTGCATGAGAGACCGTCAACACGCTACACAAGAATAAGCAAAAACATAATCATGCCAACAGCTTTGAAACTGGCGTGATCTCTCACCACCGGTATCTTTATCGTTCTGCGTTTCCCCACTCAGGAGCTAGTGTCTGGGGTTGAAACCACCACCCTCGCTCTAAACTTTTGATGGGAAACAGGAGCACGAACAACTTCAGTTTTTGAGGGATCACTTAACAAACCTAACAACCGTCGGTCTGCATTAGAGACCGTCGGCACGTTATACAGTAATATACAAAACAAACAACAGTAAACACAGTTAACGCTAACCACTTTAAACTAACTCTGCCCAGACCAGGGGTGTCAAATGTGCGGCCCGTGGGCCGCATGCGGCCCGTGAGAAGTTTCCAACGCAAAAAAACGAAATGTTAATTTACTAAAAAGGAAGGCATAAATAATTGCCATGAATCGCAGCATATCCGATAATATATTTCTTCTACAAATCCATCGTTATTCCACAAATAGAGCAGTTTTCGACATGAAGATTCAAAAACTGAACTAGACAGGGAACTTAATTTGAATGACATCTGCAATGCCATAGCAAACATGAAAGGAGGTAAGGTTTTCAGGCCCAGATGGACTTCCTATATATGTGTAAAAACTATTTAAAACAAAATTGATAGCCCCACTATTTATTTGGAATTCTTTAAAGCATGTTGTCTCCCCACGTCATTACGAAGTGAACTAATCACTCTCATTCTAAAACCAGACAAAACACCTTCTGAACGGGGATCTTACAGACCCATATCACTGTTAAATTCTGATGCGAAAGTAATAGCTAAAGCTCTCGCTTTGAGATTAGAAAAGGTCTTGCCAGCCATATTTCATGTAGACCAAAACGGATTCGTGCAAAATCGACAGGGGTTCCACAATGTAAGGAGAGTTCTTAATATAATTCATTAATGTGAAGCATCCCCAGACACTGCTATACTTTCAATCGACGAAGAAAAGGCATTCGATCGTGTCGAATGGCCTTACCTCCTGGAGGTACTTAAACGATTTGGATTTGGCAATAGCTTTTGTAAATGGATCGAAATCTTATTTGTGGATTCTTCTGCAGTGGTGTCTACTAATAATCTCCTCTCCCAACCTTTTAAACTATTTTGCGGTACTAGACAGGTATCACCAATTTCACCTCTTCTTTTTGTAATAGCCATGGAACCATTAGCTATAGCCATTAGATCGCACCCCTCAATTCGTGGTATTATGACTGGACGCATAGAACATAACAAAGCAATGTACGCTGATGATACTATTGTGTTTCTATCACATCTTACAAAATTGATTCCTTGTCTATTAGAGCTTTTTGGTGAATTTGGTACCTCAAAAAAATCATCTATTATCTTCTTGAACGCTAAGGAGAGGAAGAACCCCCCTGTAGTGCACCCGTTTATTAATGCCAAAGAAGGATTTAAATACTTGGGCATCAAAATAACCCCAAAAATAAACAATATTAGGGCCGCTCGGTGGCGCAGTGGGTTAAGCAGCGGCTCATATACTGAGGCTACAGTCCTCCTCCTGCAGCGGTCGCAGGTTCAAATCCCGGCCTGCGCAACTTTGCTGCGTGTCTTCCCCGTTCTCTCTCTCCACCCCTTTCCAGTCTGCATTCTCAATAAAGGGCCACTAGAGCCCAAAAAATCTTAAAAAAAAATATTAGCTCAGCCAACTACGATCCCTTGTTAGTGGAGGTGTCAGAGGAAATTGTTAGATGGACAACACTGCCTTTCTCTATCCTAGGAAGGATAAACATTATAAAGATGTCTATATTACCTAAATTTTTATATAAGTTCCAGTCTATTCCACTGGCCCCTCCTCCCTCATTCTTTCTGAAGGCCAGAAGGATTTTCTCTAACTTCATTTGGAATAATAGGAAGCCAAGACTTAGACTGTCTCTATTATATTTGCCTTACGATAGGGGAGGTCTGCAGGTGCCTAACCTAGAATGGTACTATTGGGCTGCACAGCTTAGGGCCACAATGTTTTGGTTTTCTGAAGATGTTCATTTGCCCTGGCTAGAGGTTGAAATGTTTACCTCAAAAGGATTAGCACTGGATAACTATCTATTTTCCGCTTCCTTTGAAACTTTAAATAAGAGCACCACTAATCCTTTCGTTAAAAACACCATTGTTGTTTGGAACGCAGTTCAGAAACTGTTAGGTGACTCCCCAGGGCTATCCTGTTTTTCTCCCATTTGGGGTAATGATCGTTTTGCTCCAGCAAAAATTGATATGGGTTTTAAAGCATGGTGGAATAAAGGTATAGTAGAACTTAAAGATGTATATAAAGATTATACCCTAATGTAATTTAACGAGTTAAAGGCTAAATATGATATCCCGCAAAAACATTTTTTTAAGTATTTACAATTTAGAAGTTTCATCCTGGCAAATTTAAACAATTCAGTTCAACAACCTCCACTTTCCATTCTAGAAACCCATGTTACAAAAAATTGTTTTGACAAAAGATTGATTTCTAGGCTCTATAACATGATAGCTGAAAATTATAAAGAGAACTCTGACAGTAAGAGACAGGAGTGGATCCGAGACTTACAAAAAGATATAACAAGCAGTGAATGGACTAAAATATGTTTACACACTAAAACTATCAACACTCGATTAAGAATGATACAATTCAACTGGATAATGCGTACATATATCTCTCTTGTACAGTTTAATAAATTTGACCCTAACATACCTGATTTATGTTATAAATGTAACAAACATCAAGGTACTCTACAGTATATCACTGCTTGTGGAATTGTGAAGAGATCCAAAAATTCTGGAACTCTGTTTTAAAGTAACTCTCTCAATTTACGGCATCCCCTGTACCTTTATGGCCTAAGCTCTGCATTTTAGTCATCTATCCTGATAACTGTGGTCTATCTTGTAAAGAAAGAAAAATGGTTGACCTATGTTTACTAAAGGCCAAACGTTGTATTGCATTATGCTGGAAAAATGTTGGTTGCCCCTCTTTTACTCTCTGGCTAAACAACTTAACTTCAGCCCTTGCTCTTGAGAAATTGACCTATATTATCAGAAAGAAGGCTTCTGAATTTTATGAAATTTGGAAAATGTTTTTGGACCTTTTGAAGGTTGGTGACATAGAGGGGACAGTGGAAGAATAGGACAATGGAATAACACCTCATTGGTTCTCAGGAAGGCATGATGTCACAGACATTTGAAATTTTTGTTGTTGCTGTTTATTTATTTATTTTTTTCCTTTATTATTATTAATGTAGAACAATTTGTCTGGCTACATAAATGTATCTTTAATATCTCCATGGTACATCCACGGAGATCAGACAGTACTCTGTTTAATACTTTTGTTTTTTTTTGTTTTGTTTTTTTTTCCTATTTCTTTTTTCCCATATTATGAATGAATGAATGAATTATTAATATTTGGTACAAATGTGTACAAATGTATTTATCTATTTTACATACTGCCATTTGTTTTGATGTTATAAGTGTTGTTGAATGTTACTATATGTTCAAAAAAAAAAGGTTGGTGGGGTCATATTGATTTTTAATGATCTTTCACAACAAACAGGGTGGTGGACGCTGGAAAGTTAGGACAGCCTAAATGTTTTAGCACTCTAATCCTCTAACGGATTAGAGTGCTCAGTGCTCTTGCTAAAAGAGGTGAAGATGGTGTCTTCCCTTTTCAGACCTGCACCCCCCTTGCTCTTGCTCTGCGCCGTCTCTTGGACCTTACCTTGGTGTCAGCATTGGGGTGGGGCACCTCTCTGCCCTACAATGCCAAACTGTCACTATGTGGGCCACTCTCAGAACCTACAGTGGGACGTCTCTGTGTTTCCCACGCAACCTGTGCATACTCCCGAATTTCCCTGCCTGTTGATGTTCCTCATTCTGCAGTAAAGGGTTACATTGAACCGCACGCTTTCATGGAGGTTATGAAGGAAGAGAGACTTAAAAGAATGATCTTCCTCCAAACCTGGTTTGTCAGACGCCAGTAATATTTTTTTGGTGGTTCTGACTTCTTGTGCTTAATTGAAGAAGCAGCCAGAGTAGCTGAGGCCCAGTCGGTGTACGAAGAATACTCTTCTCACAGAGCCTGATAGAGTGCTTCAAAGCAGTCTCTGGTTTCAGGTGGAAGGAATTTTATGAAAGCACGGCCACTCCTGGCTGGGGTTTTCCAGAGGAGCTTTACTTTTTCTCTGGATGTTGCATGAGGCAAATCTCAGAGACAAGCTGAACCTCACAGAGATAATTCTCAATGTTTGACCCTGGATCATCTGGGTCTAAGTGTTCAATGTCACTGGCCAGGGACTCAAGGTGGCGGAGACGCAAGCCTTGTCCATGTGACTGGCCAGGATCGTCCGGCTCACCAGAATATTCCTGGTACAGATGGTCCCTGTACCAAGAAGGATAGGATTAGTTCTCCTATGATGTGGTACAGGTAGGTCAAGGTGGGGGTTTAAACCGATTGACACAAGCTTTTGTCCAGCAGGGAAAAGTTCCCAGAAATGTGGACTACTCACAGCCTTCAGGTTGTGACTCTGACTGTGTTCTGGACTCAGTACTTTGTCTCGAATGCACTGAGCAGTGGGCCTGAGGGTGAACGGGGGTGCACACTTTGAGTCTGGCCCCCCTTTCCTCCCTTTGCACCTGGGTGGCAGCACTCGAATTTCATCCCAGGTTGTAAGGTCTGGGACTGTGTCAGTAGTAGTGTTTGAGCTACTAGCTGTTCATTTCGGCTCACGGGATGTACAGGCTAACTACTGGATCCACTCTCTCGCCCTCTACTGGCCATGGGTCATTGTGAGATTGGTCATGCCATTTATCACACTGCTGCACCTGTTTGTTAGTGATCGAGACATTGGAGAGTTGATCAACTCTAACTTCTGACTCGAGCTGTGACTCGTGGTTCACTTGCTCTTTTTCAACCCAGCACTGTTCCATTTTATTGGAGCTTTGAGTGGACCCTTTATGGAAGTCCAGTGACTGCTCAAGGAGGTCTAGCGACTGCTCTCGAAGCCTAAGCGATTGCTCGCGGGGTTCCAACGACTGCTCACAGAGCATCCCTGACTGTTCATGGTGTTCCTCTGGGTGGCTGAGCTTATCTGACTGGAACTGGGTTTTATAACTAAGCACATCTGAAGTGCATGTTTCTCTGGTTGCATTCATAATTAAAGAGGTCAACTCCTGTATCCTATCACCAGTGTTACGTTCATAACTATTGTCACAAACCGGGCCAGCTAGTGACAAAGAGAGAGTCCACACATGGAGTACCAAATTCAAAAATATAATTTTATTAGTAAATCATATCAATCATTAAAGTAAAAGTTAAATCAAAGTAAACCAAAAAGTATATGTAGGTTTAAATGTAGAGTGTCAGTCATGTATGCTGTGTGTGGGTGAGTGAAGCATGCTGGGTGCAAGTGTTGTATGCAGGAGGAAAGGATACTTATAGGCTAGTGACAATGCCCCAAAAAATTTGACATACCCCTACCGGGGGTAGAACAAAACCTAACAATGTTTTTCCTCATCTCTAAGGTGTCCCATATATGAAATGGATTCTTAGGTTAAAATATTTTACTGCAAACATTGTTAAATTGATACATATTGTTATGCACCCCAAACCTAAAAAACAACCAAAATACAGTCTGGCCGTATGGGAGTTAAGATATATAAACTCATGTAGATTAATAACAGAAGCTCTGACAGCTTTGAAACTTGACATAATTGTGGTCAGGAAGTTGCTTTACCTATTAGAAAAACCTGGATTTGAATATATTGATGTGTGTTACATATAAAGACCTTTGAACACTTTTCCAAAATAAGCGGACATGCAAAAAAAGAATACACAGCACGAAAAGATGAGTTTATGGGAATATGCTGACATAGCATTAAACCGGTAATGTTTGTGTTTGCTGGGTGTATGTGGATGTTATTGGGAATTTACTGGTGAAAGAAGTTTACTGTGAAATACGGCCATTTCTGAGCTGTAATCGGGAGTTTACTGACCCCAATTTTTTGCCACGGGTAGAGGAACAGCAGGGGACCTTTAAGGCCTTTGTTTGGGGAGGGGAGTGGAAGGGAGCCCCCCCCCATACAAACAATTGTATGGCACAAAACCAGTCTTTATTTTTATTTGCACAGGCTGAATCCAATTAATTAAACAAGACAGAGTATAGTACAGGAGTGGTATGCAATTCAATTCAATTCTAAAGGGGAGTTCTTCTTGCCATTGTTTGGCTTAAGGCTTTTCTCCCACTATGGGAGTTTTTACCTGCCATTGTTCATATAATAATTGCTCGGGGGTTTATGTTTATGTTTATGTTTATGTTCATGTTCTGGGTCTCTGGAAAGCGTCTAGAGACAACATCTGTTGTATTAGACGCTATATAAATAAAATTGAATTGAATTGAATTGATGGGCCTTATTGGCATGAAAGCAAGACAAAAAAAGTATGGTTCCAATTTTGGAACCGGAACCGAAATCCCAAAATTCGAGATTCGTTTAAAATGCGCATTTCGAATCTTCATTTCGAGTCCTGGCAGGTTTTTTTTTTTTTTTCTCCCTCTCTCTCTCTCTCTCAACAGTAACTTTGAACGCATGGTGGGTTTTGCAAATCTGAAAATGTGTCTAGTCAATAGGGTTGAAGTGAAAAGGTATTGCTGAGCACTTATGATGCATATTCCAACAGAAAACTACGCTACAGCGCGAGTCGGGATGCAGCGGCATCAGAAGAGAAGTGAAATACGTGCGAGGCCGTGCTGATCTCCGCAATCTGAAGCCTACAATGGTAATTGTAAAAAAAAAAAAAAAAAAAAAAAAAAAGGTTGCTACTATGCGGATACCACTTATCACGGGTTCTTTTTGGAACGTAACCCCACTGAACACTGAAATGCTGTTGACATGCCTATGTATGTAGTTCCTATAATAGAGTCTAAATGAAAACAAAGGGGAATTAAAGCACATTTATTTATTTTAAATATTTTCAGTTTATATACAAATTGATTGTCTTCAAGTGAAACATTTTCTTTTAATTTGTCATTGTCACTCATGTGGGTCTCTGGCTCCCATTTTTAGATATATTTACAAGATAGTTTTCGCTTTTCTGGCAGAAATGTCTTTCTCATTACATCCATCCATCTGATTTGTTGTTTTTTTTCCCGTTGTTGCCACTAACTTTGTGAGAACTGCCCTCCAGGCGACAGCAAGGGGCAGTTCTTGCCAGGTTAGTGATAATTCAGTTTGTAGAGGCACAATAACCCTTTTAAAAAATTATTATATCATAAAACGGGAAATTTACAGGAAAATACTAATTAAATATGGTAGTTTCCCGGCCAAAACGGGAGACTTGACAGGTATGGGCATAGCACCAGAATTAAAAAAAAAAAATATTGATTACCAACCATTTAATTCAGTAAAGGACAATAAAAAAAAAAATGTGTGTGTGTGTGTGTGTGTATATATATATATATATATATATATATATATATATATATATATATATATATATATATATTGTCCTTTACTGAATTAAATGGTTGCTAATCAATAATTCCACCAATTAATTAGCCTGCCTGAGTTTCTCCTGCCCTTATAACATTATGACCTTTAATTTAAAATATTCATATTTTAGATTGTAGTTCATCTTATACCCCTTCAAACACAATGACAACTAGTGAGCATCCATAGTCCATCCATCCAAGCATCCATAGTGAAAAGGAAAATAATATTCAAATTATGTCATTTTTGTTGCTTGCCAAATTGCCGAGCGCATGTGTCCCCGCTCCAGGAAAAAAGTTCAGGCTCAGGATTTTTTTTAACTTTAAGCCCTGGGTTAGTGTGTTACAGTATATGGAACTGAGATGTTTTTAATTTAGTGTTAATTGAATATTGGTAAAAATTACACACATTTTAATTGCTACTCTATATTTTGCAGTTGCTGGCCTCCAGGGCTAGATGTGTAGAGACTCCCGCTGAAATGGCTGTGGGCGCGTGCAACCCTTGACCTGATGTCAGAAGAAGAAGATGGCGTTGTAGATGGACGGGCGGTGTGGATAGTTTCACCTCCACCCCAAAGAGACGAGAAGCTTTTGCTTTTTTTGCTTTTAATTTGCTTTTAAAAGTGCTTTTTTTGTTTGTTCTACTGGGGGACTTCAACGCTAACGTGGGCAATGACAGTGAGGAACGGCCTCCCCGTTTTTTGTAATTTTCTGCAATAAATACATTTACTTGTACTGAGGTGGTTGCTTATTTGATTTCTGAAATGTGCATGTATTTGTAGCCTGGTAAACTGCAGGTAGCTTGCAGTAATCCTCTCGGGTGAAATTTTCTTTTGCACCAGTAGAGGTTGCTGTGCTTGGGGGGGTTGGGGGGATGGGGCTTGGGGGGGGTTGGGGGGGTGGGGCTTGGGGGAGGTTGGGGGGTGAGGGTTGGGGGGGTGGGGCTTGGAGGGGTGAGGGTTGGGGGGGTGGGGCTTGGGGGGGGGTGAGGCTTGGGTCGGTGAAGTTACCCCCCACCCCCCTCAAGTCTGGAATGTCACACCTTTGTGTGACAATAGCCAGCATGGCACCCTGCTGAGCTGGCTACTCCAAACACAGCAGGAGGTCCCAGTACAATACGGGTGTTTCCGGACCGGGAAAATTTTTTGTTTTCGGCTGGTTTACCTTACATAAATTCCCGTGCTAGTGCCTAAAATACCGGTGGTATACACAGCCGTAAACCCTGGTTTTTTTGCTGTGATATCTATGCAGAATGTCCTCATTTACTTTTTAGTTGCCTGGCCAGGAATTGTCATAGGAACACATATCATGGCTTGTTGGAAAGATGGGGTTGTGCTGAATCCAGTGATACCAAATATGTAAAGATACAATGCATAGGCAATGTGGTACATCAATAAATGTATGAGGTGTCCCAAATTAAAGAAAGTGAAAGATTGAAATAATCAAGCCTCCACAGCTGACCAATTCAATATTGCTGCAAACTAAGCAGGTAACTTGCAGATATATATATGATGCATTAAATTAATTATACACTCATATGACACCTTTTTATCCATACTTGAGATAACACTTTAATTATGGATACATGTACTGTCATATATGATGGCTTGTTGGAATATGTGGTTATGCTGAATCCAGCAATACCAAATATGTAAATAGCATGCATAATCATCAATCACTAAATATAAAACTGTCCCAAATAAAGGAACATGTTGCATTAAATAGCAATGCAACATATTCTGTACTGTACTGTACTACACTGTACTGTACTGTGTGACATCACCAGGGGATGAGTCTAGCTAAAGCAAAAAAAGTATATATATGCAGAATGTTCTCATTTACATTATAGTTGCCTGGCCAGGAATTGTCATAGAAACACATATCATGGCTTGTTGGAAATATGGGGTTGTGCTGAATCCAGTGATACCAAATATGTAAAGATACCATGCATAGGCAGTGTGGTACATCAATCAATGTATGAAGTGTCCAAAATGAAAGAATACCAAAACATTGACATATTCAGTGTCCAGTCCCAAGCCCATAATCAATGGTGAGAATGCGGACCAATTCAATGTTACTGCAACATAAGTCACCTGAGGTAAGCACTACTCTTTATTTATGATACATAAAAAAATTGTATATTTCATTATGGAAACCAATATCCAGTAGACTTAGGTTAAATTGAAATAGAACACCTTTATTAAAATATTTAAATCCACTTGAATTTATTTTTGGTCAAGTCATTACTGCATAATGGAAAATAATTATGTCTTTTCTCTAAACTAGCAGAGGGCAGTAAAGCCTGTACTGCTTACTTAACTTCCCTGAGTGTGATCTTTGATTAAAGTGTTGTAGTCTGTAGTGAGCTAGCTAGCTAGTTAGGCTACTTGGTGGATCCAGCTATAGCTATCTACATCATTGTCTTCATGTATCCAGAGAAAAGGCACCAGTTTGCAACCTTCAAGGATATGAAAACATCAGCAGGAGTTAGTGTATCTAGACAGATTCACATGGATTCAGATGTGCTCTTTCGAGGGCTACTCGCTGTCTCCAAAGAGAGGTGTCCATGGAGACTGTGATGTCTCATGAACTCGCTGCTGTCCCACCCTCTTTGTTTTATGATGATGGAAGCATGAGGAAGACAACAAAATCTGACCTTACTAAGAAACTGGAGTCAGTCGTTGGAGAGACGCAACAACTGCCCAGTGTAAAAGAACCTTCAGGATATCTCATCGATGGTATGGCTCTTCTGCAGAGTCTCCATGATTCAGGCTTTCAGAAATTCAATGACCTGGGTGAGTGTATCTGGAATAAGATCACAATGTCAATGGGAAAGGAAGGAATCAGCTGTGTTGTTTTAGGGCCTGATTTACTAAAGGTTTGCGTGCGTAAAAACGTGTGCAAACTTGACATCACCCGCAAACCAATGTGCAAGCTGATCTACTAACAGCGTGCAAAGAGGACTGCGCCTCTCAAATGAGCAAAATAGCACACGCTATTCATTTAGTACTTTTGCCCTGATGAATAATCAATATGGGGCGTACCCGCCAGAAATCCTAAATACTGGGAGGGGAAAATGCAAATAGGTTCATTTACCACACGCAATGAGATTTACCAAGCCCGAAAGTAATTGCGGGGATTGTGATTGCGTCTGTATTTAATACGTTCGAAAGGAAGGTGCTAATCTGCCCAGCATTACGCACGGATGGCTGCTGTTATTGTGGTGTTGTGCCGTATTCAGCACCCCTGCCGTGAAAAGCACCCCCTCATACACACTCACACAAACACATACTTAGGAGTTTATATTATATATATTTACAAATATTATGGAAGACAACACAGTAAGCAGGCTATTAATTAATGACATCAATAACCATTTACCCGATTTTTGTTATCTGTGACTGTGATTGTGGGAAAGTATGACTATTGTGGAATCCATGAGTGCATTTAAACATGAATCATTAACACAAAACTGGACGCTAAACAGAACGTGACACGGAATGAGAATATAATTTTTGTCATTGTGTGTACGTTGTCATTTGTAGTAAATTAAACATGAGCATTTAGTCCTTTTTGACATTTACTTGTGAATAAGAGATCTGTGGGTATATGTCGATGAGGGGGTGCTTTTCACGGCAGGGGTGCTGAATACGGCACAACAATCTCTAACTCCAACTCGTCAAATTTCATTTTGCGCTTGCGACTATCCTGCTTTCCATCCAGACTCTCCATGGCGCAAACCGTAAGACACGCAACACCTCATTTAAATACTGCGGTTTGCACCTGTTATCAATTGCGCAAGCATTCTTAGTTGATCACCCGCAAAACACACAACAACAGCACGTGCAAACTTTTTCAGTGCACACGCAATTTAGTACTCTTTATTTAGGATCTTAGTAAATCAGGCCCTTAGTGTTTCACATACCTGAGGATCAGTGGGAACAAGGTTGCTCTATGTAGCTTTGTCAGCAATTACATCACTCGTACTGGGCAACAGATAATCTTTTCAGAGAACACAGTCATATTGGTAGGTGGCTTTGAACATGGTGAGGAGGTCAAGAGGGTTGGCAAATCAGGTGTTGACTGCTTGACAGATCTTTACATTGACCAGGAGGTTGTGTGATACCACAAGCAGCTTGTACAGAATTGGAAAGACCACTGACTTCACAAGACTGAAGACCCATCTGACTGAATTAAAGGAAATGGCCAAGTTTGGACTGTCTGGAAGCCTAGAGGAAGCTTTGCCTTTGGCAAGAAAGTATGCCCTCCTACTGTATGGCCAAAAGAAAAAGGAGAATGGCCGTCCTTGCACCAACCTAGATGAGCTGAGGTACATACTGGCATCTACCTCAGATTCTTCAGCAGCAAATCTACCCACAACAGAAGATGCCTTCCAGCAACATGTATTAAGAGCCTTATATCAAACAGCAGTGTGGCGTAACAACCACCTGGCCAAGCCTCATCTCTGGAACCCAGTTGGTAGAGAATGGAGGCTCAGACAAGATGGGTCCATTGAACACGTCATGTGCCAGAATGCACCAGCACCTAAAGAGGTTTGAGACATCACCCACCTGTACTGTAAAGATGGAAACTGCAATATTACCAGCAAATGCCAGTGTCTTTCAGTGGGCTTGACTTGCACTGAGTTTTGCTCTTGCTCTTTCCAAGACTGCCCAAATATGACCCACTTTGTCACTGATGATGTGGATGAGTGACAGTGATGGCTACCAATAGCAGCCAATGAAAAACACCAGCCAAAGAGCTGGGGAGTTCAGCGTGAGGAGAGGGCTCATTCCTCCTCAGAGTGTTTTGTTTGATGACCATTTGTTTAATTTGAGACAGTAATTTTATTTGTACTGTGTGAAGTTTAGTTAGTTTTATTAAAATGATCATCAAGGCCAAACTACAATCCTGTCACCTTGTCTCCTGTGTGTGTTATTGCTGAGCCGTAAGCCTTAGCTAGACTCATTCCCCGGTGATGTCACACAGTACAGTACAGTGTAGTACAGTACAGTACAGAATATGTTGCATTGCTATTTAATGCAACATGTTCCTTTATTTGGGACAGTTTTATATTTAGTGATTGATGATTATGCATGCTATTTACATATTTGGTATTGCTGGATTCAGCATAACCACATATTCCAACAAGCCATCATATATGACAGTACATGTATCCATAATTAAAGTGTTATCTCAAGTATGGATAAAAAGGTGTCATATGAGTGTATAATTAATTTAATGCATCATATATATATCTGCAAGTTACCTGCTTAGTTTGCAGCAATATTGAATTGGTCAGCTGTGGAGGCTTGATTATTTCAATCTTTCACTTTCTTTAATTTGGGACACCTCATACATTTATTGATGTACCACATTGCCTATGCATTGTATCTTTACATATTTGGTATCACTGGATTCAGCACAACCCCATCTTTCCAACAAGCCATGATATGTGTTTCTATGACAATTCCTGGCCAGGCAACTAAAATGTAAATGAGGACATTCTGCATAGATATTCTTTTTTTGCATGTTCGCTTATTTTGGAAAAGTGTTCAAAGGTATTTATATGTAACACACATCAATATATTCACATCCAGGTTTTTCTAATAGGTAAAGCAACTTCCTGACCACAATTATGTCAAGTTTCAAAGCTGTCAGAGCTTCTGTTATTAATCTACATGAGTTTATATATCTTAACTCCAATACGGCCAGACTGTATTTTGGTTGTTTTTTAGGTTTGGGGTGCATAACAATATGTATCAATTTAACAATGTTTGCAGTAAAATATTTTAACCTAAGAATCCATTTCATATATGGGACACCTTAGAGATGAGGAAAAACATTGTTAGGTTTTGTTCTACCCCCGGTAGGGGTATCTCGAAAACTAAAGCACTTTTTGACAGTTTGTCACTAGCCTATTAGTTCCCCATGGCAGGTGGAAACCCAGAACCAAGCCCAAATCTGGGAGCAGCAAGAGAGAGCAAGCAGGGCTAGAGAGCCCCTAAATACAGTTGCTCACACATACACACAGGTGAAGCAAATTGGGCTGACGACCTGCCCACAATTTCCATCCTGGAAGCAGAATGGCCAATCAGTAGGGAGACGGGCAGGCCGTCACACTATGGACGTTATTCATCTCCTCTGAGGAGAGGCCAGTGGGACCAGCGACTGTCTTGCATGTCAGCTTGTTTTGAGGATGCCCTGGGACCTGTCAGGAAGAGGTATGAGCCAAACATTATATTAGTGAAATAAATAATGTCACTAGAGGACAGCTTGATATATTATATATATTTTCCTGTCTCTCTCGGCTCTCCGGTCAGCCCGGTCGCTCAGCTCTCTGGACTCTCCGGTCCATCCGGGCTTCCGGTCTCTCTGGGTTCCAGGGCCTCTCCAGTCTTCCCGGGCTTTCCGGTCTCTCCGGGTTCTCAGGTCTCTCTCGGCTCTCCGGTCTCTCCGGGTTCTCAGGTCTCTCTCGGCTTTCTGGTCTCTCCCCTCGTTTCACCGAACTCTCCGGTCTGTCCGGGCTTTCTGGTCTCTTGGCTCTCCGGTCTCTCTGTTCTCTAATGCTGGATTCAAACTGAAAGCGTCAAAAATCGCCTGACGCCTGCAAGTCTGTCTGAAGTCTGTCGAAGCCTGCAGTGGGCGGGGGTGGGCGGGGCCTTCAAGCTGCGCTGCAGAATTGGAGGGAAACAAGTGCATATAGCCTTTATATGTAGCGTGGACATCTTCAGTGTCCTCTTTCACCATGGATCACACTGTAGGAAGCCTTCTTTATATTTCAGCAGTGCATTCGCTGAGTAAACCCGTCAACTCCACTGAGAATTTCATCGTCTGATATCGGAGCTACGTTTTGACGATGTTATTTTGTTATATGTTATTTTATTGAGAGCTGTCATTTTTCTCTACCTCAAACTGCTGCGCCTTAGTTGTTTATTTGTCAACCAGAAATAACCGGAGTCAAATTCCTTGTTGGACAATGTTCGAACCTGGCCAATAAAGATGATTCTGATTCTGATTCTGATGTAATGCAAAACAATGAGAAAAATGGATTCTAATGAATATAGATTGAGACAACAAGTATATTAAAATGTAAATGTAAAAATCTTTTTTTTTACGTTTTGCTTGAGAGCCCTTTAATTTATCTGTTGTGAAATATATTTTTTTGTCACTTTAAGATTTAAATGCCTTGAATTGCTATTCATATATCTTTTTATCCTGTGTATTCCAGCTGTTCAAGATTGTATCCACACATGGTGTGTTGTCTCTAGAGCATTTCACTTTTAGACTACAAAATGTCCACTGCTAAAAATCACAGAGGCAGCTCGATTATTGATGATTTAGGAGAGAGTAGCATCTTAAAATATAAAATATATATATTTTTGTTAATACTGCACATTTTGTTGCTTTTAAATGACATGGAAAACAATATTAATTTTAAAATGTGGCCGTATTTCTTTTGGCAATAAAGTTAAATGATTTTTTAAAGAAACAAAGAAATTAATTGCAGTAAACAAATACTCATTATGTGAAATAATGCAGTAGCTTATGTGGAGGTCTGCACTGGACAACATTTTGAGATCAATGTTTCTTTAAAATTAATTAAAAGTTACACATATATTATTGTAAGACACATTAAAATTACATTTTATATTGTGTTTTTGTTTTTTCCAAATGACCAGGGGGGTATTCCAAGAAGGAGGTTTACTGGCTAAACTGGGTATGTTAACCCAGGGTAAATGGTAAACCTGGGATTTCCGTTCCAAAATCGTCAGGTTAAGTAAGTCACCGTGGTAACATAGGCTCTGAACCTAACCTGGTAGGGGGGAGGTTTTATGCCGGTTTTGTTCAGGTTTTGTTCAGATAACCCAGTTATGTTTGGGTATTTAAGCGCAAGTTCAGGAGGGCTGCTGCTTGTTACACATAGAAGCCCAAATCGTCCGTGCAATTCACCGTGAGAAGGTGATAAGACCACAGTATGACATTTTATCTTTCCCCGATGAGTATTTGCGAGATCGCTACCGTTTTACAGCAGAATCCCTGATTTATTTGAGTAACCTTCTCCATCCATACACTGTAAACCCTAATAAGTTCACAGAACTCAAAATGTTTTTGTAACTGATTACCCAAAAATATTTTAGTGATCTTAAATGTTTTAAGTTCATATAAAATAAAAATTACTCTTACAGTTGCCTTAAATTATCTTAATATCATCTTTTAAAAAGTAATTGTTGTAATATATCTTTAAATACTACGTTGACATATAGGGCCAACGCGGAGTGATACGAGAACCCATGAGATCACAGCGCATGTGTAATGTGGTTACAACTATGTGAGATCAACGTGAGTCAGTAAAGCTTCAGTCTACTCTACAACCTTGTGTGGTTATTTCCCTCACCAATAATACTACATGGTGGCAGCGGTGAAAGGACATCCATAAACCGCCGACGAGGTACCGCTCCGTGCCTGATGTGAGCTAAAATAAGCAATATTGTCCGAGGATAATTATTGTTGCCGGTTGATAACAGCAGAGGGAGCTAGATACCAAGCTAACGTCAGCCGCGTGCAGAAGCAATGGCGTCGCACCTGCCGACGATGAACTGGTCCGACCCGGATCTTAGTGAGGCCATCTCCTTATTCAAGCAAAAGATGTCTCTCTACCTTGAAGATGAGGAAATCTCAGATGACGATAAACAGGCGAGGAAAATATGTCGAGGCATAGGAGATGAAGGACTAAAGAGACTAAATGCCAGTGGGTTAACTGGAGATGAAAAGAAAGTGCCGGATAACCTATGGGCTTTCTTTGAAGGACAGTTAAAGTTAAATGTGAACTTTAGGATTCATAGGCTCCACCTCATGCAATACAGACAGAAGCCAGATGAAAGCATTGATGATTTTGTGACCAGAGCAAGAACCCTGGCACAAAAATGCCAATTCACAGATCAAGAGCTAAATGAACGTCTGATTGAGCTGATCATAGCCAGTACACCACATGAAGCCCTCAGAAACGATCTGTACAGCAAACCCCAAGGTTACTCTATAGCTGATATACTAAGAGAGGGACGAAAATATGAAGCTTTAACAGCAGGAAATCAGCAACTGCACCAACTTGGCTTATCAAAGACTGGGAAAGGTGAGCAAATAGATGTCATAAGCAAAAACAGAGGACGAACATGTCGAAACTGTGGTACAGACCATAAACCACGTCAATGTCCAGCATATCATGATGAATGCCGTTCTTGTGGTATTAAGGGACACTGGGCTAAATGCTGCAGGAAGAATAAGCAGCAGCAGAGAGAAAAATATCCCAGCCAGCGTTGGAGAAGCAAATCTCGACCACCAAAGAGCAATTACCACAAAAACAAATATCAGCACCAGCCAACCAAGTATGACCACAAAAAGCAAAGTAAATCTAACATTGATGCTGTATATACCAGCGAGTCTGATGCAGATGACTCATACCAAAGACAGTTCTGTTCAATCACAATTAGTGAAAAATGCATGCATAGCATCGAGACCAAACCGCCCAGAGAGGAGGCATACACAATATTGAATGTGAAACCACCTGATCTACCTGGCCATGGACACACACTCCGTCTGAAAATTGATACCGGTGCTTCAGGAAATACTCTTCCACTGCGCACATTCAGACAGATGTATGGCAGGGATCGGCATGCCATGAACAGACTACAAAAGAGCCATGCAAAACTAACGGCATACAGTGGCCACAGGATTCATTGCTATGGGACCTTAGAAATCCCATGCCAGTGGAAAGACCACAAATGGATTAACACCAAGTTCTATGTTGTGGATGTACCAGGACCAGCTATAGTTGGATTACCCACAAGTGAACTGCTGAAACTTGTCACTGTAAATGTGGACTCAATAACTGTCCATGTGAATACAGTAAATGAGAAGAATGACAGCCAGAGTAAATCAAAACCAAAGAAGGCTAACCCACCAACACGCATATCCACAATGGCTGATCTAAAGCGTGAGTACCCAGACCAGTTTGATAAAATAGGTAACTTCAGTGGAACTGCTAAACTGCTAATAAAAGACGATGCTGAACCATTCATAGACCCACCACGTAAGTGCAGCATCCACATCAAAGACAAGCTCCAAAAAGAGTTGAATAGCCTTGTAGAACAAGGGGTGCTACAAAAAGTGGAGGAGCACACAGACTGGTGCTCCAGCTTAGCATTCAGCACCAAAAAGGATGGGACATTAAGAATATGTCTCGACCCCCAAAAGCTAAATAACAGCTTAAAGAGATGCCCACACAAAATCCCGACCGTGGAGGAACTAAACCCAAAGTTTGCAAATGCAAAAATATTTAGCAAACTCGACGCAAAAGCAGGATACTGGTCAATACACCTAGACAAAGAATCACAACTTTTAACCACATTTCGCACTCCATTTGGTAGGTACTGCTGGAAACGCTTGCCATTTGGACTAAGTGTGTCTCAAGATATCTTTCAGGCTAAGATGGACCAGATCCTGGAGGGGCTACAAGGTGTGGTCAGCATAGCTGATGATATTGCAGTCTGCGGGGAGGATGAAGAGGAACACGACAGGAACCTGATCAACCTGATGGAACGTGCAGCCGAAGCAGGGTTAGTGTTCAACAGCGACAAATGCACAATCAAACAAAACCGCATCTCATTCTTCGGCAATCAGTACACTGCCAGCGGCATCAGTCCAGACCCAACCAAAATCCGGGACATCCAGAAAATGCCAACTCCACAAAACAAAGATGAACTGCACAGATTTATTGGTATGTTATCCTACCTATCTCCCTACATACCAAGATTTGCAGATAAAGCACATACTTTAAGAGGGTTGTTGAAAAATGATGTACCGTGGACATGGGACAAAGACTACCAAAAATGCTTTGATGACCTAAAAGCAATAATCACTGAAGATGCATGTTTAAAATATTATGACCCTAAAATGACTCTAAATCTGGAAGTAGATGCATCACAGAAAGGCTTAGGTGTAGCTCTGGTGCAAAATAATAAGCCTATAGCTTTTGGCTCAAAAACACTGACAGATACCCAGTCGAGGTATAGCAACATAGAGCGAGAAATGCTTGCCATTGTCTACGGCATACAGCGATATCACACCTACCTGTATGGAAAGTCATTCATAGTGATAACTGATCACAAACCATTAGTCACTATATGTGCAAAACCACTGCATGCTGCTCCACCTAGGCTACAGCGCATGCTAGTACAAGTGCAGGGGTACAACTTCGAGGTGATGTACAGGCCTGGGCCACAAATGGTCCTTGCAGACACTCTCAGCAGGTTACCCAACCCTGAAAACAACAGCGAGATTGAGCTGGACGAGCGCATAGAGGGAATAGATCTAGAAACTGAGGATCCTGAAATGCACACGACAGCAATCATAAACTTCTCACCTGAGAAACAGAACACACTTCGTGTGGAAACAGCCAAAGACCTTAGACTCAATGCATTAATGGAAGTGATTCAACACGGATGGCCAGAGAAAATATCTGACATGCACAAAAACCTGCGTGCTTACTGGTCCTTCAGGGATGAACTAGCCATGGAAGCAGGAGTCATATTCAAAGGCAGGCAGATACTCATTCCTGACTCAATGACAGATGTTATACTGGAACAGCTGCATATAGGCCATCAAGGAATTGAAAAAACACGCCGCCTTGCGAGAGAAAGCGTGTATTGGATAAAGATGAATGAGGACATTGAAAGAATTTGTAGATCTTGCAGTGTGTGTGTTGAACACCAGGACGCAAATCCAAAAGAACCTCTCCACCCACACAAAGTACCAACAAAGCCTTGGCAGTCACTAGCTTCTGATCTGTTTGAAGTAAATGGTCGCCAGTATTTACTGACAGTGGACAGATATTCTAAATATCCAGTAGTGGATGAAATGCACGTGCCAGTGTCTAGTCATGCAGTAGCACAAAAGATACAGGCGTACATGTCACTATTCGGGCGTCCTGATGAAATACTGACAGACAATGGACCACAATATACAGGACAAGCCTTCAAAAAGTTCATAGCAGACTGGGGACTCAAACATGTCAGCACCTGAGCAGAGCAGCTGAGCAGAAGCACCTGAGCAGAGCAGCTGAGCAGAAGCACCTGAGCAGAGCAGCTGAGCAGAAGCACCTGAGCAGAGCTAAGGTTTCCACCACCGGGCCAGCAGCAGCAGCAGCGGCGGCTTTCTCCACCGAGGCAGCGGCTAACACAACCGGGGCAGCAGCGGCGGCGGCGGTTTCCACCACCGAGGCAGCAGCAGCGGCGGCGGCGGCGGCTAACACTACCGGGCCAGCAGCCGCAGCAGCGGCGGCGGCGGCTTCCACCACCGGGCGGCGGCGGCGGCGGCGGCGGCTACCATCAACTCCAAGCAGAGCAGAAACGCCTGCCCGTGGAGCATCCGGCTGATCGGGGAATAACAACACTGCGTTCCAGAAAAGGAGCCAGAGCGATCTCAACCTACAATCAGTCCCCCATTCTATTGGGGGCTGCGGAAACGCCTGCCCGGACCAAAGCCATCCACCACCAGGCCGAGCCCAGGCTCCTTCAACCTCCACCACCAGGCCGGAGCCCAGGCTCCTTCAACCTCCACCACCAGGCCGGAGCCCAGGCTCCTTCAGCCTCCACCACCAGGCCGAGCCCAGGCTCCTTCAACCTCCACCACCAGGCCGGAGCCCAGGCTCCTTCAGCCTCCACCACCAGGCCGAGCCCAGGCTCCTTCAACCTCCACCACCAGGCCGGAGCCCAGGCTCCTTCAGCCTCCACCACCAGGCCGAGCCCAGGCTCCTTCAACCTCCACCACCAGGCCGGAGCCCAGGCTCCTTCAACCTCCACCACCAGGCCCAAGCACCAGCAGCAGCCAGCTCCACCAGGCTCCAGGCCCTGGCATCAGGCCAAGCCAAGAAAATGGGTCCAAAGCAACAAAAAAACTATGATGAGGAGAACGTTTCTCTCACTCAGGTAAATGAACTGTTAAATCACCAGAAAGAAATGTTCACTGCTCTTTTACAACAGCAGCAAGACATCTTTAAGAACCTTGTCAAGGTAATCATGGAGTCAACTAACTCTAGATTGGATACAATAACTAAAGATGTGCAGGATTTGAAGACAAGCATACAGTACACACAGAAGGATGTGGATGAACTTAAAATCTCCCAAGCTAGACAGTCAGAGCACCACAACACAACTCAAGCAGACGTCATGAAGTTGTGTGAGAGCCTTCAGGTCATTTTAGACAAACACGAGTACCTGGAGGGTCAATCTAGGAGAAACAACATTGTCATTGATGGTATACCTGAATCCACAGGGGAAACCTGGACAGACTCAGAGGTGAAAGTGAAAGACATGCTATTGCAGAAGTTACAACTACAAGGGGAGATTGAGGTAGAACGTGCACACCGCACAGGGAAACCTGATGTGATGAGAGACAGACCGAGATCTATTGTTGTTAAGTTCCTGCGCTACAAAGATAAAACTGCGGTTCTACAAAGAGCCAAACACTTGAAAGGCACCAAGATCTTCATAAATGAGGACTATACTGAAGCTGTAAGGCTGAAACGAAAAGAACTGATGCCAAAACTGAAGGCCGCTCGTGAAAAAGGAGACATTGCCTATCTCAGACACGACAGGTTGATTATCCACCCTCGCACTAGCACTCCTAACTAAGATCTCTTTCTACAACCCATGACAAATATAATCACGTCACAACATAAAAAAGTTAAGAATGGTTTAAGTATTGCTCATATTAACATAAATAGTCTCAGAAACAAAATTAATGAAATAACTGAACTACTATTTGAACATAACTTGCATATACTTGCCATCTCAGAAACTCATTTGGATGCTTCTTTTGATGACGCCGAGTTACAGATAAAAGGTTACAACATCTACAGAAGGGATAGAAATAGATATGGTGGGGGAGTAGCTTTCTACGTTCGAGATCATGTTCCAGTAAAAGTGCGTTCGGATATGATGAATTACAATATTGAAATACTGTGGTTACAAACCTATTTACCTCACAAAAAGCCTTTTTTACTTGGTTGCTGCTACAGACCTCCTAGTGCCAACAAGGAATATCTAGAAACAATCTGCGAAATGCTGGAGAATAACACCGTGGTGGGTCAGGATACTTACTTTATGGGTGATCTGAACATTGACTGGCTTGCCTGTAACTGTCCATTAAAAACCAAGCTGCAAATTGCCTCTACAACTTGTGGACTAACTCAAGTCATGAATAAACCTACTAGAATATGTGTAAAACAAGATGGTACTAAAACAGCCACATGCATAGATCATATATTTACAAATTCCCCAGAGCTTTGCAGTAGTATTTTGTCTCTGCCCATTGGCTGTAGCGATCATAATCTAGTTATAATGGTGAAAAATATTAGAGTGGGTAAACCTGGACCCAAAACAGTGCTGAAAAGATCATACAGTATGTTTAATAAAGAGGTATTTGTTAAAGAGGTGAAAGAAGTATGCTGGCTGGAAGTATTTGAAGCCAACAATCCAGAAATAGCCCTGACTAAATTTTATAGATTATTTTTTCCACTGGTGGAAAAACATGCACCATTAAAAAAGTTCACTGTCAGGAATACAATCACACCCTGGTTAGATAATGAAATTAAAGAGGGTATGAAAATGAGAGATCTAATGAAAAAAACTGCAATTATAACCGGTAGCAAATGTGACTGGGATCTATATAAGAAAAAGAGAAACTGTGTTACCAAACTAAACAGGAAAAAGAAGAAATTATATTTTGAGAATCGAGTAAAGGAGGTGGGGAATGATAGTAAAAAACTATGGAAGGTCTTAAATGAACTGACAGGTAGGAAAGATAAAAACAATCCAGCTTTTCTGGAAAAGGATGGTGAGTTTATTACTAAGCCCAGTGGCATTGCCAATTATTTAAATGACTATTTTATAAGCAAAGTAGTGAATCTAAGAGAAAGTATGACTAATCAAAGTAATGATATATCTCATATATTAATAAGAAATAAAATTATGAAAAATAGAAATTCTAAGTTCAAACTGGTAAATGTTAACACGGAAAAGATTATTGAACTATTGACAAAGGGCAAAGACAAACCAGCCGGTCTTGATGGCCTAGACAGCAGGCTTCTGAGGGTGGTTGCTGATGACATTGCTCCAGCGTTGGTTCACATCATAAACTTAAGCTTTACATGCGGCACATGTCCTCTTGCCTGGAAGCAAGCAAAAATA
Source organism: Cololabis saira (assembly GCF_033807715.1). Classification (NCBI taxonomy): domain Eukaryota; kingdom Metazoa; phylum Chordata; class Actinopteri; order Beloniformes; family Belonidae; genus Cololabis; species Cololabis saira. The sequence goes on along the minus strand of NC_084597.1, from coordinate 6,445,402 downwards.
GTTCCACTAACAAAAAATAAGAGACTACCTTTTTCTGGCTCAAATAGTCGTCCAATAAGCCTGCTACCGATACTTGGAAAGATGATGGAAACAATTGTGTATGAACAAATTAATAATTATTTATCAGATAATGAAATAATCAGTACTTCACAACATGCATATAGAAAGGCTCACTCCACTGCAACGGCGTTGATGGTCATGTCTGATGATTGGCTGAGGGAAATTGAAATGAAAAACATGATTGGTGCTGTATTTCTAGACTTTTCAGCGGCTTTTGACATTATAGATCATAACATACTATTAGAAAAACTGGCTTGTTACGGCTTTGAGCAATCTGCACTCAACTGGTTCTACAGTTATCTGTCCAACAGGACGCAATCTGTGTTTTTTAATGGCAGCTACTCAGAAAACAAAACCATAACATGTGGAGTTCCTCAAGGAAGCTGTCTTGGACCTTTATTATTCACAATCTTTACGAATGACTTACCATGGGCACTAGAAAAAGTGAATACAGTGATGTACGCGGATGACTCGACTATATATGCTTCTGCAAAGACTAATAATGAATTAGAAACTATTATAAATAACGAATTAATTAGTATAGCGGAATGGGTCAGAGCAAACAAGCTAGCCCTAAATTTATCAAAATCCAACTGTATGATTATCGGGTCAAATCATAATATTGATAAGAATCCTGTTTTGTATATCAAGGTCAATGACATCATCATAAAACAAGTGGACGAAACCAAACTTCTGGGAGTAATAGTAGACAACAAACTTTCATGGAAAAAACATATTTCTAATATCATTACAAAGATGGGGAGGGGTATATTTATTGTAAGAAGACATGCATTCTATATGAATCATAGGATTTTAAAAACAGCTATTCAATCACTTATACTATCAAACCTTGACTACTGCCCAGCAGTTTGGTCCAGTGCTAATGGTGAAATGTTGAATGCTTTGCAAATTATACAAAACAGAGCTGCCCGCACTATTCTCAAGTGCGACAATAGGACAAATATAATCTCTATGCACAAGAAACTCAACTGGTTATTGGTCAAAGACAGACTCATATACTCACTGTTGATTGTGATAAGAAACATATCTGTTTTAAAAAAGCCATATGATTTGTTTGATAACCTCTCTTTTAGTGCAGAAAATCACTGTCACAACACTAGACATGCAACTGTTGGAAATTTTACAATACCTAAGGTTAGATCTAATGCCATCAAACGTACAGTTCTGTATAGAGGAATGAAAGAATGGAATTCTTTACCCAATCATGTAAAACTTGCTAACAATAATCAATTCAGAATACTACTTAAAAAATATCTGTCCAAGTAATGGTTTCGGTGTGTAATATTTGTGTATGTAATATGATTGTTTTTAGTACATGAGATATAATGGTATTATTGCATAGTAGTGTTATATTATATATATAGTATATATGTTATATTCTATTATTATAGAATAGATATATATGAGTGTGTGTATGTATGTATGTGTATATACATATGTAGGTATGTATGTGTGGATGTGTATGTGTGTGTATGTATATATATATATATATATATATATATATATACATATATATATATATGTCTGTGAATATAATATAGAATTTGACTTGGAATGTTGAATAGGATAGAGTATTATATGATGGGTATATGTATGTGTGTATATATAATGTATATATGAGGTATATATTAGGCATATGTGGGGAGGATATAGTTGACTTGGTTTCTGTTCTTGTCTTGATCCTTAAGATATCTTGATTTTGTATACATATTTTTTTTTCTTCTTGCTCTTTCTGTGTTTTTATTTTTTTAAGTTTTTTTCTATGTTGTTTTCTTTTGTATTGCATTTTCTTGTTAAGACCCCAGGAAGAATAGCTGCAGTTTCTGCTGCAGCTAATGGGGATCTCAATAAAATAAAATAAAAAATAAAATAAATGTCACGAGCTCACCCCACTATCCAAAAAGTAATGGGTTTATTGAAAGGCATGTACGACACATCAAATCAGTTGTGAAGAAAACCCTGAAACTAGGAGGAAATCTACAGGTGGCGTTACTGCAGATTAGAGTGACACCTATTGACAGTAAGCTGCCATCACCTGCAGAATTGATTTTTGGCAGACCTGTCACCACCCTGTTGCCGAGCCGAACAGACCCGGGCAAAGAGGAGCATAGACTGCACCTGGAACAACGAGCAACAGATATGAAGGAACACCATGACAAAAACAGCCGCAAAGAACTACCACCACTCTACTCTGGACAATATGTGACTGTATTAGACAAGGGAAGAGGAACATGGCACCCAGCGACTGTTGTGGAGAAGTGCAGTGAGCCAAGGAGTTACATTGTACAAACACCAAACGGAAACAACATCAGACGCTGCAGGAGCCATCTGCGTGAACTATTCAAACCACAAATGCAGACTAACATAAAGAAGATCCGCTTCGCAGAGCCACAACCTCAAAGTGAGGCTCACAAGGATCACAGTGACCAAGCCGAGAATGACACTGCATCACCATGTGAAGCACATGGGAACATGGAGAAACAAAAGAGTCCGCCACAAATGCGCACAAGATTTGGTAGGGCTGTAAACAAACCAGCTCACTACAATGACTTTGTGTGAAATAGTCCAAGCTTAACATGCAGAGCAGTATTACAATCTCTTGCTCACGGACTTTAACATTCTGTATTTTTTATGTTGACTTTTCTGATAATTGATATTCTAAGTTCAGGAAAATAGTGGAAACAAATTCAATGTTAATTGCAATAAGTTTATTTGCACTTGTTTGATCTCAACTGGTATGTTGATAAGTGACCTTAAATTTAATTGAACTGAAACCTTTATGTTTTATTATCACATTCATCAGTATTGCTATTTTTGTTTATCACACTAGACTGTTACTAGTAGACCTTGTTTTGTTCTGTTCAAGCTAATGGAATTCTCCAGCTAAACAGGGGGGATGTTGTAATATATCTTTAAATACTACGTTGACATATAGGGCCAACGCGGAGTGATACGAGAACCCATGAGATCACAGCGCATGTGTAATGTGGTTACAACTATGTGAGATGAACGTGAGTCAGTAAAGCTTCAGTCTACTCTACAACCTTGTGTGGTTATTTCCCTCACCAATAATACTACAGTAATATTCCACAACTTATAGTTTGGGAGAAATACACTAACAATTTTCAATATTCCTCAACTCATAGTCTGTGAGACATACACTCAAAATTCATTCTAAAATCAAATACTGATGCCAGCCCACTACACATATAATCAGCTAATAATGTTAGAAAAAATGAAAGCGACACCACTGTTACAATTAAACCATTTTTAATGTTTAACCATTAAAAATGGTTTTAACTTTAACCATTGTTAATGTTTTTAATGTTTACGCATCGTGGGTCTGCCCTCTCTTCACTGCAAACAATGTGCATCGCTCTCCGTTTTTTTGCATCTGGGAGTTTCTGTACAGTATTGGAGATGCTGAACATATCGGGAAAGCTAGAGCCTGTCGGTCGGTGCGTAAAGTGTGCCTTGCGCTAAATCGCTCCATGCACAACTTTATTCATTTTCCTGGCCACAAACCTACGAGGGTCATTAAGACGGAGTTCCACCAACTGGCAGGTCAGCATCGCTTAGGTTTCTCAAATATGCACAGAAATATTTGCTGGTGAGATTACATTTAATGAGCAATGGCTACTTTGCAGGCTATCCAAACGTTATTAGATGCATCGATGGGACGCATGTGCCAATTGCAGCACCATCCCAAAATGAGGCTGACTTTGTTAATAGGAAAGGTTTCCACAGCATCAATGTCCAAGTACCGGTAGGTATAATGGAACCGTAAGCTGCTTTTATTTTTGAGCGCTCTCTTAATGATGTTTGAAAATGTATTTTTTCAATTGCCAGATGATGCGTTGCTGCAAATCTAATATCAAACGTGGAGGCGAGATGGCCAGGCTCTGTGCATGATGCAGGATGTAGGGAATCAAATTTGAGCACCACATTTCTACAGAGTGCGTTATATTACTAATTTTATATTGATCAGTTTTGCAAATATTCATGTGTCTAACTTTGTGTTATATGTGCAATTGCAGGAGAATTTGCTGGCTATCTCCTGGGGGTTAGAGGGTATCCGATTCCCCACGCTCATTACCCCGTACCCCGATCCGGATGCTGGAGCGCAAACGCGCTTCAACGTGACTCACAGCAGAACCCGGGTCAAAATGATAGTCACAGAGTGCGTGATCAAATCTGTCTCAATCATTTCAATTAAAGAAATACACTTGACAGAGTTTTCACTTTTTTTATTTTTTCAATTCATTTTCCCATTGTTTGCTTCATTCATTTATTAGGGGTGTCCAAAGTTGGTCCTCGAGGGCCGCAGTCTGCATGTTTTAGTTGTCTCCCTGCATCAACACACCTGATTCTAATTAACGTTCGTCACCAACTTGTCATCAAAGTCTGGATAGTTCTGTTGATGACCAAGCTCCTTGTATCACAGTTTGATCAGGAGGACTTGCTCCATTTTTCAACCCTCGATAGATGATGTCTTTATAGATTCACCGGGAACGCGCACAACTCTGGGTTACCCAACTCTGGGTTAGTTGAATTAATTCATAACCGGTGTGTTGGAACCAACTGAGCGGGTTTAGTCGTCATGGGTTCAAGTAACCTCAAGATGAGACTTTAACTCAGTGTTTGTTACACCTCCTTCTTGGAATACCCCCCTGAACAGAATCCCAGTCTCAGTTTAGCCTGATATTGCCATGTATGTGTGTGTGGTTGATGCTGCAGCAAGGCAGCTGCCCAGCTGGAGCTGGTTGGGATGATTAGCTGCTCTACACAAGGAGGAGCAGGACACTAATCTGGTGCCAGTATGCAGCTGAAGTTGGTGGAACAACTACCTTTGACTGGAGTGTGTGTGGCTTTGGGAATGGGAATGCCTTTCTTTTTGGTTACTCATTTTCATCATTGTGCTTTTCTTTACAAGTTTTGGTTTTGCTGTTCTTTTGGGCTTCGTTTGGTTTAGTTCAACTTAAATAAACCACAATTGTCTTCATAATAAAAATGATGGCAAGCCCATTTTTGTTAGTGGTAGCTTTATTATGTCCCCACTGACAGCCTCGTGCTCAGCAGTGCAAACTAACAAAACACTGTTTACAAATAAGTACAGGAGAGTACCCGCTCTCAGGGTGATGGTCCATTGGTCCGTATTCCAATCTGACAACAGTTTAACCCTTAATATTGTTCACAACCACCACACCTCTTCTCCAACAGCCGTTAGTCGCTGACTGATGTCTTTCTGAGAAGACCAAAACCACAACACAGTCCATAGATCAGGGGTTTTCAATTCCGGTCTTCCAGTCCTGCATGTTTGAGATGGCATCATCGGTCGAGCCATTACATCCATATGTGATGCTGATGTAGTTGAAAAACACTTTGTACTGAATGGTGGTTTTTTTCAAACACTTTCAAGCCGTTCAATCCATATGTGATTTTGTTTTTTTTTTGGTTTTTTTCTACCTTGTCTGCACATATATTAATGGTTAATACCATGCTGGTAGGAACCTAAAGGATGTATATGTAAATATTTGATATAAAATATATGTACATTTTCGATATAAAATATATATGATATATTTTTAAATATGTCACATATATTTATTTTATATATATATATATATATATATATATATATATATATATATATATATATATATATATATATATATATACACACACACACACACACACATATCCTTTTTTTTTGGGGGGTGGGGGGGGGTGTTGGGGGTGGCATCCGCTGCTAGTCCAAGACGCGAAAAAAAACACATGGAGGCGCACAACGAGCACTGGAAATCTGCAAGAGAAAAAACAAATAGACACGGGAACAGGCAGAGACACGAGCAGCAACTATCCCAGGTTTTTTTTTTTTTTTTTTTTTATCCCCGATCTTTTCCCATTTTTTTCATCACCCAGTGCTCCTACCTAAGTAACAGTCCTGGGCATTGCCATCCTCTACCAACCCCGGGAGGGCCCTACACTGAGCTCAGGTCTCCTCCTTAACCTGAGGAGTGAGCAGGCTGCTTCTTTTCACCAGACAGGGTGGGGCTTCTCCGGCCGGACGTAGCGCGTGGAAGGATCACGTTATTCCGGCCGGATCCTCCCCACCCCATCTGGCGCCCCGGTTGGCCAGAGGGGGCATGTATAGCCCAGGACTGTTGAATGTTTTTGTGAGGGTAGCTCACATTAGCTACCCAAGGGAACACGGGGAGAACATGCAAACTCTACACAGAAAGGTCCTTTCACCAACCCCACCCAGGGTGTGGGTGCTGAAGTCATGGGGGAACTAACACGCACTTGAGCGCCCACAGCGTCCCCGGCGGGAATCGAACCCAGGACCTTCTTGCTGTGAGACGGCTGCATTACCTGCTGGGCCTCCGTGCCCCCACCTTAGTTAATATTTTATTGGAAAAACGAAATGTAAAGATTAGCATGTACAACTTGGAACGCAGATCAATTGAACAGAACAGAACAGCTGGACCAGGCCGGGCCTCGCTGCATTCAGACACACTCAGGCAAACTCACACACAAACACAAGAGAAGAGATGCTGAGAAGTGCCGACCCTGTCCCCACTTTACTGAAACTCACATGCCCATAGAGTCATACATGCACAGCCTCCGAGGCAGTGACCTGCACCTGAGCGCCATTCAGGGAGAACGACCTGTTTCATTCAGTTTTCTCTGTAAATCTCCACACAAATACTCAATGGTACAAATGTTGGTTTGTGGGTACTTGATATCGCCTCAGAAACTGTACTCGTGCAGTGGGGAGAACAAGTATTTGATACACTGCCGATTTTGCAGGTTTTCCCACTTGAAAAGCATGTAGAAGTCTGTAATTTTTATCATAGGTACTCTTCAACTGTGAGTGACAGAATCTAAAAAAGAAATCCAGAAAATCACATTGTATGATTTTTAAGTAATTAATTAGCATTTTATTGCATGACATAAGTATTTGATACATCAGAAAAACAGAACTTAATATTTGGTACAGAAACCTTTGTTTGCAATTACAGAGATCAGACGTTTCCTGTAGTTCTTGGCCAGGTTTGCACACACTGCAGCAGGGATTTTGGCCCACTCCTCCATACAGATCTTCTCCAGATCCTTCAGGTTTCGGGGCTGTCGCTGGGCAATACGGACTTTCAGCTCCCTCCAAAGATTTTCTATTGGGTTCAGGTCTGGAGACTGGCTAGGCCACTCCAGGGCCTTGAAGTGCTTCTTACGGAGCCACTCCTTAGTTGCCCTGGCTGTGTGTTTTGGGTCGTTGTCATGCTGGAAGACCCAGCCACGACCCATCTTCAATGCTCTTACTGAGGGAAGGAGGTTGTTGGCCAAGATCTCGTGATACATGGCCCCATCCATCCTCCCCTCAATACGGTGCAGTCGTCCTGTCCCTTTTGCAGAAAAGCATCCCCAAAGAATGATGTTTCCACCTCCATGCTTCACGGTTGGGATGGTGTTGTTGGGGTTGTACTCATCCTTCTTCTTCCTCCAAACACGGCGAATGGAGTTTAGACCAAAAAGCTCTATTTTAGTCTCATCAGACCACATGGCCTTCTCCCATTCCTCCTCTGGATCATCCAGATGGTCATTGGCAAACTTCAGACGGGCCTTGACATGCACAGGCTTGAGCAGGGGGACCTTGCGTGCACTGCAGGATTTTAATCCATGACGGCGTAGTGTGTTACTAATGGTTTTCTTTGAGACTGTGGTCCCAGCTCTCTTCAGGTCATTGACCAGGTCCTGCCGTGTAGTTCAGGGGTCCGTTTCACAAAGCAGGTTTAGTGAAAACTCGGAGTCTGTTAACCCTGAAATGAGGGAAACTCTTGAGTTTTCCGTTTCACAAAGGGAGGTAACTCAAACCAGAGAAAGAGAGGTAACTCTAGCCTGTTTCACAAAGAGAGGTAACTTAAGCTCTCGGTCAGTTACCGTAGTAACAGACTCTCTGAATCTAACCTGGTCGGGACCAGGTTTATATGAATGAACCTCGAGTTTCTCTGTGTCTCCGCCTCTTTCAGAGCCACACGCACATTTGATTTCCGCATTCAGCAGTCAGCAGGCGAGTTTTGGCGAAGTTCTTTTAGAACATTAACTCATTAAGAACATAGTCAGTAGCCTACATATATTAGACCATTGTTACGAACATGGCATGTCCGTTTGACGCAAACCCAATTGATGAAGGTGCAGCATTAATGCGCAGAGAATTTAATTTTCGTCGGGAGATGGTTATCAGACCATCTCTGGAAATGAGATTTTATCTCATTTCCAGACAATTTTCTTTTTGAGCGGTACCGGTTCACATCACAGTCCATCATCTACATACACAACCTAATCCGTCCTCACATTTCCAACACAACCAGTCGCAGTCATGCACTCACATCACAGCAGACATTGTGTGTTGCGCTGCGTTTCTTCGCAAATGGAAGTTTCCTTTACAATGTCGGAGATGCAGAGCACCTAAGCAAGGCAACGGTATGCAGGGCGGTTAGAAAAGTGTGCCTCGCCCTGAAACGGCTTCTACCCGTCTTTGTTGTCTTCCCTGGACATAAACCTGTCCAAGCCATCAAGGAGGAGTTCCACAGGATTGCAGGTGAATGATGTAGAGATCTGTTAAATCGTTTTATATTATATTCTGTTAATGACATTGTGCTGCAACCTCAGACTGGAATTGGTAATTAGAGCCCGAGCACTGACAGTGCGAAGGCCCTATTGTATCGGTAGGAATTATTTTTCTTCTTCTGACGAAAGGAGGGCCTTTTTGCCCCCCTAAACGTGCCCAAAAAGTCACCAAACTTTGCACGCAAGCCAGGCCTGGCGAAAAATTTGATATTTAATGGTTTGCATTAATGGGCGTGGCCTAACGGCTCAACAGCGCCCCCCGGAAAACTTTGTGCCTCAAGCCCCACGATACTGTTTGACGTACATACACGAAAGTCGCTACACACCTGTATCATGTCGCAACTTAAAGAAAAGTCTCTTGGCGCCATGGCCGAAACCGAACAGGAAGTCGGCCATTTTGAATTAATCGTGTCATTTTGGCGAAATGTATGCCATTCCTTCGGCAGTTAATACGGCCTGAACCGTAACGTTCACCCAGGTGTGTTATACATCAAAATGTGAGTCTCCATCTTGCGACTACGCGCATTACTTTTCTCTTTCAAAAGCGTTACCGTGGCGACGCTAGACGCCAAAAAGCGCGCCCCCCCTTCATCTGATTGGTCCATATTTGATAGTTCCCCAAAAGTCACCAAATTTTACATGCAAGTCAGGCCTGGCGATAAATTTGATATTTCATGGTTTGCATTAATGGGCGTGGCCTAACGGCTCAACAGCGCCCCCTAGAATACTTTTTTGTCTGCCATAACTTTTGAATGGTTTGACATAGAGAGTCGTGGGTGGTGTCATCGGACTCTGTATTGAGTCCTTGACCTTCATTGGCCTGAATTAGTCCCACCCCTTCTTCTGATTGGTTGTCACTATTTTCTGCTATAACTTTTGAATGGTTTGACATAGGAAGTCGTGGGTGGTGTCATGTCTGATATGCTTATGGGGGACGGTGGCCATGAGTGCGAGGGCCCGTTCATCGCTGCTTGCAGCTTTAATTTTCAATTTATTTTAGGATTTCCCAGTGTGATTGGCTGCATAGATGGCACACACATCCCTATCGTAGCTCCCTCACATGATGAAGCTGATTATGTGAACAGAAAGTCCATTCAAAGCATAAATGTGCAGGTACATGTAGATTGACTACTGTTTCAAAATGTTAAGACTGCATCATAGTTCAACTAACACCTGTCACTCTGCACTGTCAAGATCATATGTGATGCACGTTACATCATATCCAATGTGGAGGCCAAGTGGCCTGGGTCTGTTCATGACTCACGGATATATAATGAGTCTAACCTGAGCAACATACTGCAGGGTGGTAAGCAGCCTAGAGATTTGCACAATATAATTCACTTTTTCTCCCTCCCTTAATACGCTCCAATTTATCCACTTTACATTACAAGAGAGTTTGAAGGCTTTCTGCTGGGTGACAGGGGTTACCCATGCCAACCCAGGCTGCTGACCCCTTACCCTGACCCTGAACCTGGCCCCCAACAGAACTTCAACCGGGCTCACTGCAGGACGAGAGCCCGGGTGGAGTGTACCATAGGCCTGCTGAAAGCCCGTTTCCAGTGCCTGCGTCACCTCAGGGTGACCCCTGAGAGGGCCTGTGACATAATTGTGGCATGTGTTGTTCTTCATAATATTGCCACTATTAGAGGAGAACAACACCCTGCCCTACAGATTGAAGACCCTGATGATGACCCCATCCACCTGCCAGCAAGCCAGGATGGCAGAGCAGTCAGGGACACCATTTGCCATAATCATTTCCAGGATTGAGTCACCACCACCACCACCCCTGGCCCTGCCCCTTCTCAACCTTTCCCCGACCCTGCACCCCAACCTGGGACTTGCTGATTGGGCCAGAGCTTCGGGAGCTGCATGCTGGCCTGCGGTACCCACCCCTGGTCATCCCGCTGCTGCTTCCACCTGCCTGCTGTGCTGTTGCCGTCCCTGACCCACCAGTCTGGCCCTCGGCAGGAGGGTCCCCCCTTATGATCCAGGTCCTGGTCCAGGTTTCTTCCCTCCTAAAGGAGAGTTTTTCCTTGCCACTGTTTGGCTTAAGGTTTTTCTCCCACTAGGGGAGTTTTTACCTGCCATTGTTTATGTAATAACTGCTCGGGGGTTTATGTTCTGGGTATGGGTCTCTGGAAAGCGTCTAGAGACAACTTTTGTTGTATAAGACGCTATATAAATAAAATTGAACCAACACCACAGCTGTCAAATAAAGACATAATGCACATTTCACTTGGTCTTCTTTATTTCCTACAAATACAAAAGATGGTTTTTTGTTTTATCTTTCCAATAGTTAACATTCCAACAGTTAATAATTCACATGTGACCATGCACCCACCTCTAACTTGTGCTCCAGTATTTCGATCTCCTGATCTGCCTTCCTAATCTGGCGGTGAAGGTATATGATTTCTACATCAGATTTTTCTATCTTCTTAAGTAGGTGGATCTTATACACTTCTTTTACTGGTAACTGGGAATACATGGGGACATTAAATGATACAGTAGCACATGAATTCCACAGAATGAACCTCTATCTCACTGTGTCTATCTGTGCAGTGGACGTTGAGGGACGCTCCTGCTGCTGCCCAGCCATGCTCTGTTAAAAAGGATGGAAATGTGTTAATACTTCAGTGTAGACTAAATGTCACACTCTATATTCCACCAGAATGTTAAGAAATGTGAATGGAAGAGAACTATGAAATGAAGTGAAATATAAAGATGTTACCTCTATAGGCCTTTCTGGTTTCACCTCTGTAAAGGCAGCAGACATTGTTCCCTCATCCTCTTCATCCTAGATGAGTGATATGTTTCAGTATACTTTACACTACAATTCGGCAAAATCTCTGGAGTATTACCTACTTACAGTTACAAGGTCTGTTGTGGCTTGAGGGAGCTCCACCAGGCAGATAGCACCATCAGAATCTGTTGGGACAGAAGGAAAAAAAAAAAAAGACATGAAAGGGAAATAAATATTTGTATGAAGAGGCTCAAAATAAGATATATAGGCCTAGGCATATTACATTTTATGAAGGCACTTGTGTCTTGGGGGGTGGCCTCAGAGGATGAGCTCCCTCCAGGGATTCCCTCAGCCACTGGCCTTCCTGCATTCTGGCTTAGGGCCAGCTCCTCTAACTCCGTTAGAGGTGGCGGTGCGGGGCCACCACCCGTTTTACGGGCCTCTGCCTTCTTTCTGTTGGCTGAGTAGAAGTCTGTTAGTTTAAATAGGCTTAATTATTTAACAGGACATGATATAGATAAGACATTTATGTGTGTGAAAACAGCATTATGTTGGGGATAAAACAACTGCACAGTCAAACAACCACTTAATATTTACTTTACAATGTAAAACATGATCAACATGAGGTACCCCCCTATGAGATTATGTCGAAGTCTTACCTGTTTGAACAATGTTTTTATATTTCATCCTAACCTGCTGCCAAGTCCGCTTCTCCCCCGCGGGATTGCACCTAAATGAAATAAATTTATAGGCTACATTAATAGGCTACAATTCAAGCAGTTTCCCCCTGAAATATTATTGTGATTGCAAAGGATTTAAACTTACGCATTGACCCGAGCAGCAATGTTCTCCCACGCCGCCTCTCTCTCCTTTGCAGCTGCTGCAGTGTTACTCTTTTTTTGTAATATTTCTTCATTTTCGCCGTATGCACGCATTAGGATTTCAGTTTCCAATGGGGTGAAGAACGCGGACCTCCTCTTCCCCGTTGCCATGGTGAATCGGTGTATTAGCGCTCCATAGATGCTGGCTTTTTATGGTTGTATTGCACGCGATTAACTCCAGGTGAAACTACTTAGAGTTGAGTTAATTACCTCAAATCCGCTGTTCTGGAACCGAAAACTCAGAATTTCCGATCTCAGAGTAGATCAACTAAGAGTTCAGGATTAGACTCAGAGTTTGTTGAACCTGCTTTGTGAAACGGACCCCTGGGCTGAACCCTCACCTTCCTCATGATCATTGATGCCCCACGAGGTGAGATTTTGCATGGAGCCCCAGACCTAGGGAGATTGACCGTCATCTTGAACTTCTTCCATTTTCTAATAATTGTGCCAACAGTTGTTGCCTTCTCACCAAGCTGCTTGCCTATTGTCCTGTAGCCCATCCCAGCCTTGTGCAGGTCTACAATTTTATCCCTGATGTCCTTACACAGCTCTCTGGTCTTGGCCATTGTGGAGAGGTTGGAGTTTGTTTGATTGAGTTCTTCTTCTTCTTCTCTCAGTTTATTGGCGGATCGCAAGCAACTTTCAGGTGCATACCGCCACCTACTGTACAAGAGTGTGTGAAATTATTTCATTTAGCCCAGTTTAAATTCTGTTTATCAGCCTAGTGTTTTTTAGGAAATGAATTAGTGCCTTTCTGGTGATTTCACCCCCTCTCCCTCTGTTCCCAGGATCCCCTTCAAATTCCACTCACGTCCTGCCTCTCTCACTTTTTCCTGTAGCCGCTCTCTTTCTATTTTATACCTGTTACAGTGCATTAGGATATGTTCACTGTTTTCTTTTATTCCACAGTTCTCACATTTATCACTATCCCTTTTTCCCATTACATGCAAGGTGCCATTTAGTCCTGTGTGGTCCAGTCTGAGTCTTGTTATGACCGTTTCCTCCCTTCTGTTCCTTTCAGTATAATTCTTTGTTATTATAGTCTTTTGTATTTTGCGATATCCCTGTCCTTTCTGATCTTCCTCCCACCTTTTCTGCCATATTTCCATTCCTTTCTTTTTTATTATTGCTTTACCTTCTCCTTTTCCTAGTGGAACTGGTAATGTTATTTCCTTATGTAGAGCCATTTTTGCTAGTTTATCAGCACCCTCGTTCCCTGTTACTCCCTCATGTGCTGGTACCCAACAGAACTGTACGTCTATGCCACGTCTGTGTAATCTTAATAAACTGTGAGAAATATCGATGAGTAAATCTTCTCTGCACGTTGTTGTTGATTTTATACTTTCTAATACAGCTATTGAGTCTGTGCATACCACCACCTTATCAGGACTAACCTCTTCCACCCACTGTAACCCAATATAGACTAACACCATTTCTGCTGTGTATACTGATAGTTGGTTGGATAATCTTTTAGAGATATTCACATCAAACTTGTTTGATTGAGTGTGTGGACAGGTGTCTTTTATACAGGTAACGAGTTCAAACAGGTGCAGTTAATACAGGTAATGAGTGGAGAACAGGAGGGCTTCTTAAAGAAGAACTAACAGGTCTGTGAGAACCAGAAGTCTTACTGGTTGACAGGTGATCAAATACTTATGTCATGCAATAAAATGCAAATTAATTACTTAAAAATCATACAATGTGATTTTCTGGATTTTTTTTTTAGATTCTGTCACTCACAGTTGAAGAGTACCTATGATAAAAATTACAGACTTCTACATGCTTTGCAAGTGGGAAAACCTGCAAAATCGGCAGTATATCGAATACTTGTTCTCCCCACTGTATATAATCATCTATAAAACCCACCCCAACCCCTCCGATAATCTAAAACATGGATCACTACCAAAGGGCCTCAAGTGCCCCCCCCCCCCCCCCCCCCCCACCCAGGCTTCACCCTCAAAAAAGGTAAAAACACAAAAGGAGTAAAGTGAGTAACCTGACATGCCAGAAACAAAGTCTAAAATGAGTTATTGTTTATTCCATTTTAATATTTTTTCTTAAAAATATCTGTCGTCACTGACTTCAGTTAGGGGAGCAAGCTTTGATTGTCCCGCTGGTTCACTCCCGTCCGTCCCCCTGAACCCCCTCCCTCCTCCGCGGCTCTCAGGCCGACCTGAGGCCGAGCTGAGGCCGCCGGCCACTGGGCCTTCAACTGTAACCCACGTAACCCTGCATGCATGAAGAACAGAAATTAAAAACAGGAAGTCATAGAAGAAATCAGCCAGCCCAAATAATCATCATGACATCAGGCAGATGGAACCAGGAAGCAGAGGAGCAGCGGCCGCAGCGGCCGGCTGCAGGACACTGCTTGTTTTGACGAGTATAGATCTGATTGGGCAGCTCAGCGCTGGCAGCTTGGGGAATACAAGCCAGTACATGCAGATTCTTTTTGTCTTTTACCATTTTTTAAATTTGTCTATATCAGGGATCAGCAACCCGCGGCTCTAGAGCCGCATGTGGCTCTTTAGCGCCGCCCTAGTGGCTCCTGGAGCTTTTTCAAAAATGTTTGACATTTTTTTCTTCTTTTGTTTCCTTTTTTTCTTTTTTTTCTCTTTTTTTTCCTTTTTTTCCTCTTTTTCTTCTTTTCTTTTTTCTTCTTTTTTTCTTTTTTCTTCTTTTTTTCTCTTTCTTCCCTTTTAATTTCCTTTTTAATCTCGACATTTCGACTTTTTTCTCGACATTTCGACTTTTTTGACAAAATTTTTACTATTTCCTCGACATTTTGACTTTATTCTCGACATTTTGACTTTTTTCTCGAAATTGTACTTCAACATTAATCTCGACATTTCGACTTTTTTTTCTCTAAATTTCGACTTTTTTTTTCGACATTTCCACTTTTTTCTCAAAGTGCATAATGAAAAAAAAATCTTCCCCCAGTTATAACTAATGTAGCTACATGCAGCATGTGTTGTCTTCATTCTAAGGCTTATACAAGACTTTTCATGTTTTGCGGCTCCAGACATATTTGTTTTTTTAACATTCTAACATTTTGGGTTGCCGACCTCTGGTCTATATGGACAGATTTTCAGTTTTCCAACATTCAGTTTAAATTGTTTATACAGAACAGTATGATTACATTAAAAGTTTTGTAATAAGAGGTAAGTGAAAATTGATTCTTTGTCTTTAGTGTGAGCCTAGTTCATTTTGAAGTCATCATCTGAACAAACTCTTCATAGTTGACCTGTCCATCTCCATCAATTTTTGCTTCTCTGATCATCTCGTCTACTTCCTCATCCGTCAGCTTCTCTCCGAGGTTAGTCATCACATGACGCAGCTCCGCAGCACTAATGTGTCCATTACGTCCTTATCGAGGACTCTAAACGCCTCCCTGATCTCCTCCTCACTGTCCGTGTCCTTCATCTTCCTTGCCATCATTGTAAGGAACTCGGGGAAGTCAATGGTACCGTTGCCATCAGCGTCCACCTCGTTTATCATGTCCTGGAGTTCAGCCTCAGTTGGGTTTTGACCTAGTGACCTCATGACGGTGCCCAGTTCTTTGGTGGTGATGGTACTGTAGCCGGTTTGGGCTCTGCGTTGTGTTTGCGTGGAAGGACACGGAGACTCGGGAATACTGTTCAGCCAGTTTATTTTCTCTCCTGAAATAAACATGAAAAAACTAGGCTTTAGTGCTTGCTTGTACAACACTACAGCCTCCTCGACACCAACTGCAATGAGGGAAACAATATGTGAACAAATGCAGTGGTTTGTGTGTGTGTGTGTGTGTGTGTGTGTCAGAGAGTAGAGCAGAGTGGGGGGTCCCCACAATGCTATTAAAACAAGCCTCCGACAAATTAACTCAATTAAAAGAAAATCGCCCAAAACGCCAAAACTGCACACAAAAGAAACACATAACAACAAAACTTCAGACTACAACAATACTCCCCCGTTAGTAACACTTAAAGACACTTATAAAGCAAAATTGTAACAGGTGGAAAGTAATCCACTTACTTCTCTCTCGGCTGTCTCAGGCAAGAGGGAGAGACCGCGCGAAAGCAGGTGGATGACGTCACCACAGTTGTGAGGACCCCACCAAAATAAGACAAAAATAACAAAATAAGAGTGAAAATAAAATGATAAGGCGTGAGGGATTTTTTCGATGGAATGCATAACATATATACTATTATATACCTGCTACAGTACCATCTCCATCTTTATCAAACGGGGAGAAGGCCTCCTTGAATTCAGCAATCTGCTCTTCTGTTAGTTGGTCAGCCATGTCTGTGTGAGTTTGACGGTTGGTCTTACTAGCGCTACCGGAGGGAGGAAATGGACGGACGCCACTGAGCGAGGATGGCCCCGCGACTATCTAACCCCCAAAACTGCGGAGCAAGCATGCAGGTGAACGAGCAGGTGTGTGTCAAAACGATGCTGTAACTATAGTGGAGGAGGGAGGGTGCAACCCTGCCACCCGAGAGACCAGAGGCAACAAGGAAGAACCCGAAACCCAGGTCACCAGCAACCCCACAGAGGGGAGAAGAAGGCGGGTGGAAACCCAACGCCAGCGAGGGTTTCCTACAGATACAATAGGGCCTTCACACTGTCAGTGCTCGGGCCCTAATAACAGAGGTGTCAAGTAACGAAGTAAAAATACTTCGTTACCTTACTTAAGTAGAAATTTTGGTTATCTATACTTCACTGGAGTAATTATTTTTCAGACGACTTTTTACTTTTACTCCTTACATTTTCACGCAATTATCTGTACTTTTTACTCCTTACATTTTAAAAACAGCCTCGTTACTCTATTTCATTTCGGCCTTTAAATAAAAACTATCCAGTTAAATTGCTCCATCCGGATAGAGTGAATTTGGTTGTGGTTGTTTCAGATGTTCTTGTCCAGTTTTGTTCTTACATCCGTTCCCTCAGATTCCTGCAACTAAACTTGGATGTACATTCCAATAAAGGTTAGGATAAATGATAACATGCCTCTGAAGTTTGACTTTTTGCACCATTAAAATACTTATATAGGCAACTAGTCATTGTATATTCTGCTCTCTGAAACACATGTTAATGCTCAATAGTACACATATATGGTTCTTTAATATATTTGCATTATACTAAGATACATTCATTTTCAATGGATTTTGTCCTTAATGGCTTTTTTCCCCCTTACATTACTTTTACTTTTATACTTTAAGTAGTTTTGAAACCAGTACTTTTATACTTTTACATGAGTAAAAAACTTGAGTTGATACTTCAACTTCTACAGGAGTATTTTTAAACTCTAGTATCTATACTTCTACCTGAGTAATGAATGTGAATACTTTTGACACCTCTACTTAATAATCATAATCCGTATCATAATAAAACAGGGGCAGCTGTTTTATTACACCCGTGGCTCCGTCCACCCGTGGCTCTGTTTCTGGTTGGACTCAGGTTTCAAAGTTTATTTAGACGGGACAATGCATATTAATGTACACTACATTAAGCAGTGTAAATACACCAGGTTTTAGCAGAAATGCTAGTTTCCAACCGCAGTCCCCACAAACAACCAGACACACTCACACCTACGGGCAATTTAGAATCATCAATTTACCTAATATGCATGTTTTTTGACTGTGGGAGGAAACCAGAGTACCCGGAGGAAACCCACACAAGCACGGTGAGAACATGCAAACTCCACACAGAAAGGTCCTGCTGGGCCTGGGAGTCGAACCGGGGACCTTCTTGCTGTGAGGCAACAGTGCTAACCACTAAGCCACCGTGCTGCCTGTTTTCTCCCCATGTTGCGTGGATTTCCTCCGGGACGCTCCGGTTTCCCCCCACATCCCCAAAACACCAACCATATAAGTTATTGGAAAATCAAAACTTATAAACCAATTAAAGCTGCAAGCAGCGATGAACGGGCCCTCGCACTCACGGCCACCGCCCCCCATAAGCATATCAGAAATGACACCACCCACGACTTCCTATGTCAAACCACTCAAAAGTTATAGCAGAAAAAAGGGACAACCAATCAGAAGAAGGGGCGGGGCTAATTCAGGCCAATGAAGGCCAAGGACTCCATACAGAATCTGATGACACCACCCACGACTCTCTATGTCAAACCATTCCAAAGTTATAGCAGAAAATCGGGACAACCAATCAGAAGAAGGGGCGGGGCTAATTTTCACCAATTATGGTCAAGGACTCAATACCGAGTCCCATGACGCCACCCACGACTCTTTATGTCAAACCTTTCCAAAGTTATGGCAGAGAAAAGTATTCTAGGGGGCGCTGTTGAGCCGTTAGGCCACGCCCATTAATGCAAACCATGAAATATCAAATTTATCACCAGGCCTGGCTTGCATGCAAAATTTGGTGACTTTTGGAGAACTATCAAATATGGACCAATCAGATGAAGGGTGGGCGGGCTTTTTGGCGTCTAGCGTCGCCACGGTAACGCTTTTGAAAGAGAAAAGTAATGCACGTAGTGGCAGGATGGAGACGCACATTTTGATGTATAACACACCTGGGTGCACATTACGGTTCGGGCCGTATTAACTGCCGAAGGAATGGCATAAATTTCGCCAAAATGACACGACTAATTCAAAATGGCCGACATCCTGTTCGGTTTCGGGCATGACGCCAAGAGACTTTTCTTTAAATTGCGCCATGATACAGGTGTGTACCGATTTTCGTGCATGTACGTCAAATCGTATCGTGGGGCTTGAGGCACAAAGTTTTCAAGGGGGCGCTGTTGAGCCATTTTGCCACGCCCATTAATGCAAACCATGAAATATCAAATTTTTCGCCAGGCCTGACTTGCATGCAAAATTTGGTGACTTTTTGGGTACGTTTAGGGGGGCAAAAAGGCCCTCCTTTCGTCAGAAGAAAGAAAAAAGAAAGAAAACAAAAATTCCTACAGATACAATAGGGCCTTCGCACTGAAGGTGCTCGGGCCTTAATCAGTCATCCAATCAATACTTTCTTGTTCAAAAACAAACTTCTCTCCTTACTAAGTGGAGCGGGCGTATCAACAACCTGGCGACACTTGTTTCCTGTGGAGAA
This sequence comes from Cololabis saira, assembly GCF_033807715.1. Classification (NCBI taxonomy): domain Eukaryota; kingdom Metazoa; phylum Chordata; class Actinopteri; order Beloniformes; family Belonidae; genus Cololabis; species Cololabis saira. Next base: position 6,426,025 of record NC_084597.1, on the reverse strand, counting down.
ATAACAATAAACCTCCTAAAGACATCTGAGGTTTTGGTATTCTTCATTCACAGAGATTATTAACTAAATAACACTTTTATTCCCCTCAAAAATTTGTAAAAGGTTTTGATTGACTCTTTGCTTCCATGCTGCCATGACACATTTCTGGTCTCTTTCCGGTGACGGTGGGACCAGTTGGTGCTGCTGGCTCAGGTCTGACCTGGATCCAGGCAGGTTTCCATGACGATTAGTCTCAAAAAGTCTGAAAAACTGAATTGAAGATTTGTGTTGAACATATGCAAGAAAATCACAAGCTGCAGAACATTTAATGGATGTTTTCAATTACATATTTAATCAGTTTATGATCATTTCCTGTCAACTTTAATTCAAATACTATTAAATAATTGTTAGAGGGAAAATATTTTCCCATGATGTGGCCTGTTTGATTTGTTTCTTTTATCTATCTGCTTTTCTCCCCATTCTTTGCTGCGTCATGTGAGCCGTGTCAAGGTCGCCTCATCTGAATCCACTGTGCGATGATGTGATCCACACCACACCCACAGCACACCTACTTCCTGATTGTACTCTGAAATCGACACCATTTTCTTCTGTAAATACACACCCATTTTTTCATGTCTTTAAATAAACTTTGCTGGGGGCAGGACCGTTGTAATTCGCTGCTCGTGCGCCTACCCTTGCATGCAAGAAAATAAGATGTCTCAGCCTCTTTCTTCAGATCACTGAGTGTTTTTTCTCTCTAGCATAAATTGGTCCTTCGAGCCGGATAGTTTTGGTTTGTAGTGTCAATGTGGGCACTAGACAAAAGATTCACCTGGTTACTGCATACATCTGAGCGATCAGTTGGCCAACGTGAAGCTCAAATTTGTAACCTGGGATTACATTTTTCCCCAAATTTCCACTGCTTTTCCAGTAACCTCAATCTGTATCTGGATCCTAACATGTGATCCATCCGGCTTTGCTTTTATCCTGGAACTGAAGCGTGTTCTCATTGTCTTGATTGTTCTGGCAATTTAATGTGATGGCTTATTTCTCAACAAATGTGCTATGTGTGGATTAGTGGCAGCAGTTCAGATTTTTATACTTTTGTTTCCTTTCTTTCTTGAAGTTGAGTTAAGGCTAGTTTGAATTAGCAGGATGTGGCAAAGTTATTGTAGTATTGTTGAGCTTCAGAATGAGCACTGTGCAGACTGCACTGACACCTGGCTGATCTCAGATCACCTGGGACTTGGATCATCTCCACATATGGCCAGGCTGCTTGGCTCTTCTTTCTGTCTGTGGTCACTCTTTCATTTAGACGAGATGCACCGTATCACCATGTGCGTGTGGGGTGAAAGATGTTGTAGGTCCAAAAAGACTTAAGAAAAGGCAATGAACACATGATTGTAAACCTGTTCCTTACAAATACTCAAGGTTTATCCACAGACACAATGTGTGGGGCTTTTTTGTTGGTTTTTTTTTTTGCTTTTTTTCCTTTCTTTAAAGATGGTACATTTTTGGGAAGCCCTCCCAACTGTGTCTCAGCAGGCCTCCTTGGCTTGACTTGGCATCTTGCACATCAACAGGATCTGCTTCAGGAGGCTCTGAGGGGAACGGTGCCTGTTGAAGCTGCCGCCAAAGACTTCGAAGAAATGAAGGCTGAGCTGAACGAGGTCATTGCAGGACTGCAGCGACGCTCCATTGTCTGCGGGTGTGAGATTAATCTGAGTTTTTGAACAAGTTTGTCCTTGTGAAAATATGAAACTATCAGAATAGGCTTAATTAGGTCAGCTCAGAGAAGCTGACTGCTGCGTTTTTCACATCCTTACCATTGTTAACAGAAGTCACAGGACAGGCCACTCCCTGAGGGTATTTAGGGGGGTTGTCTGCTCTGTTAAACAGTTGACTATTGTGCAGTTGGACACATCTGTCCAATACTTCCTGTTGTCCAGAAGGGGCCTCATTTGACCCCTTTGACCCTTCGTGTTTCTTAAAGACTTTACCCTGACTGCTGGTTATCACATGTTAACAGATGACAGGGCAGCCCTTCCTGAGTTTGGGCTGTCCAACAACTATCCCATTGTTAGTTGACCATCTGATGACAGCAATAACCTCTTGACCATTTAAGGATTCTTAAAGGGATGTCTGTTGCTTTGCACACCACAAGATAAGTTGTTTATTAACTGAAAAGTCATAGGTGTGACTTTTCAACCATCATCTGATACCATGTCTGTTTCTCCATCTGCTTCTTCTAATTGTTCATTGTATACCAAATATGGTCATTTTCCTGTTTAAAATTACAATAAAAAGGCGATGCACAGAGGGAAAACTGAAGCACTAATCAGCAGCATTCACAAGAGAGCCTCTGTTGCTCTGAAGGCTCTGGCTTTGCTTCCCCTCTTGCAAGAGCGCATTTAAAAACTCATTTCCAAGTCTTTGGTGTTTTTCTTTGTTAAAAGCTGGGTTTGATGTTGATTAAAACAGCGGGGTTATAAGGAATGCCAGAATTATGCCTGAAAACCGCTTCTAAACGAACTACGTATTCTTCAGCATGTTCTGGATCCCTTTGTTTGCATACCGCAATACGGGTGTAGTCTGCTCCCCTACAGAAGGTCGTAATAATGCGATTGTTTAACCGTGTTACTGCTTTGGTCAAGGCCTGAGAGTCAGTAGGTAAAATCACTGGAGGATTTGCTGCGTCATGTCCAGTGAAGTCACCTTGTACACGTCCAAGTCTGTGCCCATGTTTTTTACTGACTACATGAAGCACCTCTAAGCCATTCAGGTGAAAGCTGTTCATCAATTCTACTAAGTCAATTGCGAACTGGTCGGCATCCTGAAATGGGTCTGCAAGACCATCAGCAGCTTTCATCATTTCATCTTTGGACCACGCTCGAAAAACCATAATGGTCGGGTTGTCATCACCACCTTGACCGTAACGCGGATTAGCCACCTGGATTAATGGACAACTCAGGTCGGTGGGGGGCGCGGCACATCCTGGGTCAGATTCAGAGTCAGAGTCTGAATCCGCCTTACCATATCCAGGTTTTTGTTTTATTTGTTTAAGGTCGGACACAGGTTACAGCTCTTTCTTCTGTTTGCGAGGTTCAACTTTGTTTTGTTTTTACGTCTTGGGTTTGTTGAACCCGAGATGGTGCAGGAAAAGCATGTTTCGAGATCTTTTTCAGTTTAACAGAATCCCTACAATTCTTACGGGAGTCACGCGTATTCGTTTTAGCAGTCTCAGGTTCGTTTTGGTCAGTTAAGTCAGAGTCCGACTGGTCATTAGGGCGTCCCCTATTACTGTTCTCAACATCACGGTTTCTCCGTCTTTTATCATTGCATTTATTTTTTCAGCTTTCTTTTTCTCCTCCTCCTCTCGTCTCTTCAGCCACTGCTCAGAAAATCCATAATGGACCTTTAATTCTACTTTTCTTTTCTTCTTCAAATGTCTTAAACAAAACTTCAAATGTCTTAAACAAAACTTAGGATAAATTCTGATGCTTAAACTACACATAAACAACAACTAACTAAACATTAAACAAAAACTTCAGATCATCTATGTGTGGGTTTGTGTATCAGTGCGTATGTGTGAATTATTTCTTTTCAAACTAAATTCTTGAGTGAATTTTTCAGAGTGAACTAAAAACACGAGTGTTCTTATGCAGTGAAACACCGTCCTGAACACGACTTCACATCTACAAAAACGTCCTCTCTGAAGCTCACGTGTCGTTTACCAGATAAAAAGTCTCCCTTGTCTCAAACAGATTACATCATCCAAAGAGAGCTGGTTATTCGTATTATTTTAACAAAAATGTCAACAGAGAACCTCATAGGAAATTTAACATTTAACTTATGGACATCTAGTCTTAAAATGACAGGGTATTTCTATTCGCAGGCTTCATTAAGCCTCCCACTTACGCAGCTTCTCGTGAACGCGCATCAGACAGGCAACCTTGGGGCGCGCTTTCACACACGCTGCTGCAGCCGTTACACAGTACACACACACACTGTGCTCACACATTGGCCACAACGGCCAGAGGTGGAAAAAGTACAAAAATATTGTACTTAAGTAAAAGTACAAATTTTCTGCTTGAAAATTACTTAAGTAAAAGTAAAAAGTACCCATTAAGAACATTACTTAAGTAAAATTTATTTATCCTTTATTTATACAGATAAAACACTTGAGTCCGAAGACTCATTTTCAAGTGTGACCTGTTCACATCCACACAGTTGCATAAAACATAAAAATGAGACATGACAAGATATGACAGGACATAACACTTGAAACTGATGCAGAGTGGAAATGACAATACACTATAACCGTTAAATAGCTGGAAAATAGAGATATCAGGTTAGTACACTAGCCCCAGACAAAAATAAAACTTGTAGAACACAGACTAGCTTATGTGCTTTAAATGCTTAGCTGCGGCAGAGGTCATCTAGTGCAAGTACAAGATAAAGATGCACTCTCCATGTCTCTAAGCAAAAGCTTAAAACTAGCAAGGGGAATCAGGTTCGTCAACTTCAGACTCTGTTGCAAGGAGTTCCAAGCGGACGGGGCTGCAAAAGAGAACGCCCTTTTGCCTTTCTCTGTGCGGACCAAGGGGATGGAGCAAGTAATGATATCCTGCGTACGGAGAGCGTATCTGGATTGCTTGCGTGAAAAGTAGACAGAGAGGTAGGGTGGGAGCAGACCAAGAATGGATTTGTAAATGAGAGTGTACCAGTGGAGGGTTCGGCGGATGGAAAGAGATGGCCAGTTAACCAGACAGTAAAGCACACAATGGTGTGTAAGTGGTTTACAACCGGTTATGAAGCGCAGCGCTCCATGGTACGCAGCATCCAGAAGTTGGAGACAGCTTGCAGATGCATTCATGTAGAGGACATCACCATAGTCCAAAAGAGGCAAGAAGGTGGCAGTAACCAGCCGTTTCCTAGCAAGAGCTGAAAAGCAGGACTTGTTTCTGAAGAAAAAGCTCAGTTTCAACTTCAGTTTCTTCAAGAGCATATTGATGTGAAGTTGGAAGGTGAGAGTGTCGTCAAGAACAACGCCAAGATATTTGTAGTTTGACACAATCTCAATAGGTGTACCCTGACAAGACACAATGCCAGGAAGTGCCGCTGACGCCTGCTTGCTGTTGGAGAAGAGCATGACCTTGGTCTTCCCTGCATTCACCACCAGTCTAAGCTGAGACAACTGGGACTGAAGGGTGTCAAAAGCAGTCTGTAGAGACTCCAAGGCACGGGAGATCGAAGAAGCAAAGCAGTACATAATTGTATCATCCGCGTAAAGATGAACAGCAGCATTTGAGGTTGATCCTATTTCATTTATGTAAATGGTGAATAGGGTTGGCCCTAAGACCGAACCCTGTGGCACCCCATTAGAGGTAGTAAGCATGTTGGAGGACAGATCACCAAACTGCACAGCCTGTTTACGCTGAGACAGGTAGTTTGTAAACCAGCCAACAGCATGGGAGGAAAAACCAATGTCCGAGAGGCGCTGACATAAGATGGAGTGGTCGACGGTGTCGAATGCCTTTGACAAGTCGACAAAGAGTGCGGCACAGTGGTTCTTCCTGTCCAAGGCCTCAGTGATGTCGTTGACCACTTTAAGAGCAGCGGATACTGTGCTGTGCTGCTTCCTAAAACCAGACTGCAAGGGTGAAAGGATATTGTGTAAGTCCAGGAAGTCCTTGATCTGTACATTGATTAATTGCTCAAGAACCTTAGCAAGAATAGGAAGTTTGGAAATTGGCCTGTAGTTGTTCAAACATTTGGGGTCACCACCCTTCAGGAGTGGGACCACAAAGGCAGATTTCCATACCTCTGGGATCTCGTTGTTGGCGATGGATAAGTTAAAGATGTGCGAAACAGGTTCTGCAATGAAGTCTGCAGCAAGGCGCAGAAAGAAAGGGGGAAGATTATCAGGACCTGCTGATTTCCTATGGTCGAGCTCCCTCAGGACTTTCCAAACATCACCAACAGTGAGATGGCAGAACGAGAAGGAGTGATGCCCAGGGAGACTACCGGAGGCCATCCCCAAAGGAGGAGGAGAACTGGGGGGTGGAGAGTTGGCTCCTGGCAAGGAATCAAATAATGAACCAGAGGCTATAAAGTGTTTGTTGAAGCAATTAAGCATCTCTGATTTATCGAACACTGGTACTGAGTCATGGATGATATGAGGAGGTAGCTCAGCAGGGCCAGAGTTGGCAGAGAGAGACTTAACAGTCTTCCAAAATCTTCTAGGATCATTCAAACTGTCAGTAGAGCAGGAAAGATAGAAGTCATTTTTAGCTTTTTTGATGGAGGCAGTAGAGCTATTTCTAGCCTGCCGAAAAGAAAGCCAATCGGTTTCAGAGTCGGATTTCCTGGCAACAGCCCAAAGCCGGTTCCTTTCGTGAAGGAGAGAGGACAGCTCGCTAGAGAACCAGGGAGTGTTCCGACCTTTAATCCTGAAGCGCCGGAAAGGAGCGTGCTTGTTAATGAGATAGGTGAAACTGTCACAAAAGTAGTTCCAGGCAAGGTGAACATCACCAATCAGGAAAATGCGGTCCCATCGAAACTGCTGCAGGTCGTGGAGGAAAGCTTGCTCTGAGAAGTTCTTCAAATCTCTCTTGTGAACGATACGGGGCTTAGAACGGGGGATTTTACAATCCCTGATAGCTCCGATCACACAATGATCACTGAGATCATTAGCAAAAACACTGGATGCCGTGAATTTGTGAGGCCTGTTAGTGATGAGTAGGTCAAGAAGCGTTGATTTGTCCAGTCGTTTGGGATTAAGCCGAGTGGGACCTTCAATGATTTGAGTGAAATCAAAAGACAGGCAATGGGCTTTAAAGTCATCTGAAGCTGAGGAGAGCCAGTCCCAATTTAGGTCCCCTAGGAGGACAATTTCGTTAGAATGAAGCTGAGACAGGAGCTGCATTAAAGAAGACAGTGTGTCTGAGGGGGCTGGTGGAGGCCTGTAACAGCCAACAACAGTTAGGTGCTGACCTCCAGACAAATCTACATTCAAGGCTAACAGTTCAAATTGTTTACTAGCAGATGTAGAAAGCAGGACATGAGCAGCGAGAAATGATCTGAACATAGATGGACATAGATGGCCACGCCCCCCCCTCTACGAGGACGATCAGTGCGGTAGATATCAAACCCATCTATGGCAACATCCCTATCTAATATGGACTTTGAGAGCCAGGTTTCGGAGACAACAATAATATGTGCACCAGTCGATTCAGCCCAAATACGCATCATATCCATCTTAGGTTGGAGACTGCGTGCATTAATATGAATGAAGCGTAACCCATGCATGTTTTTAAAATCATCTGGCGTGTTACAAATGGTAGGACCAGACATGGGGCCAGGATTTGAGTGAATATTTCCAGAAATCAAAAGCATTAAAAGGACAAACAGTCTCTTTTTAGCCATGGATGGAGGGGTCAGTCGAGGTTTGGAGTCATTGAAGGTTATGACGTCCAGGAGAGTGTCCACAGAGGTGATTGTGCAGCAGTCTTTTAGGACAAGGAGGCTGAGAAGCTGCCGCCAACTTGCAAAGACTGCGTAGCTGAGAGTGTTAGGGACACAATGGAGTGGAGACTGGGATGGAACACCATAAACAAGGGTTTCACCCCTTGGAGTGACCAACTGAGACATTTCTTCTTTCAAGTCGTATGTCTGACAGTTGTCACTAGTAGTAGAGTCCCACCCAGTTAACAAAAGCATGACAAGAGCAAAGAACAACATTGTTCCTAAGCTAAGGCAATACTTAAAGCAAACAAGAGAGCAGCCACCAGGCAAGCCAAACTAACTCTGCATAGCCTACCAGCCCAGATGGAGAGCCGGATCACAGATGGAGTAGACTAGCAGGCTGGAGCAGGCTAGCTATTGCAGGTCGGCTAGAGGCCAGCTGGGGGGCTAGCTGCAGCAGTAATGGTAACTAGCTGCAGGGCTGGTTGTTAGCTAGTTGCTGCTGGTAGCTAGCTCCAGGTAGCTGGTTGCTGCAGGACTGATGCTAGCTCCAGCTAGTTGCTGCAGGACTGATGCTAGCTCCAGCTAGTTGCTGCAGAACTGATGCTAGCTCCAGCTAGTTGCTGCAGGACTGATGCTAGCTCCAGCTAGTTGCTGCAGGACTGATGCTAGCTCCAGCTAGTTGCTGCAGGACTGATGCTAGCTCCAGCTAGTTGCTGCAGGACTGATGCTAGCTCCAGCTAGTTGCTGCAGGACTGATGCCAGCTCCAGCTAGTTGCTGCAGGACTGATGCCAGCTCCAGCTAGTTGCTGGAGGACTGTTGCTAGCTCCAGCTAGTTGCTGGAGGACTGTTGCTAGCTCCAGCTAGTTGCTGGAGGACTGGTGCTAGCTCCAGCTAGTTGCTGCAGGACTGATGCTAGCTCCAGCTAGTTGCTGGAGGACTGATGCTAGCTCCAGCTAGTTGCTGCAGGACTGGTGCTAGCTCACCAGTCCTGGTTGAGGTACTTTTATAAAAGTATAAAAGTACCTCAACTTAAATATAATAAAGTACCAAAAGTACATGGTGTAAAATGTACTTAAGTACAAAATTCAAAGTACAAAATTATTTTCAAAAGGATTGCAAAGAAATGAAGAATCCAAGAATTTGCTTACAACTCTAAATAATGGTGATATTATTCTGACCCCTTTAGCGTTTGTTTCCATTACCCAATTTTAATTTCTCCCTTTGCTCATCACTGCTGCTGTACCCCATTGGCCCCGCTGACAGGTCCACCCCCAGCCTGTAGTATGCAGTGACAACAGTAAGCAACTCCAGCTGATAAAGGATGAGACTTTTGAACTTTTAAATGTCAAAACCACCTTAGAAGGGGTGGAATCAAAGAATGGTGCGCATGGACACGCGTCGGCTGCCGCTCAAGGCTGATTTATGGTTCCGCGTTACACCAACGCAGGGCCCCGTACCCTACGGCGAGGCTCTGAGTCGATTTAACGCGGAACCATAATTCAGGCTTCAGTCCTCATCGGTACTCGACGCGACGGCGGTTCCTCCGGCCTTCTGGCCCGCCTCTGCGGCGCAACTCTCCCGGGAGCTGCGGCTCCTTCTCCGTATATTCACGCGCCCCCCTTCCTTCCCGTCCGCCTTATGGTTCCGCGTACCCTACGCCGTAGCTCTGCGCCGGTGTAACGCGGAACCAAAAATCAGCCCCCGCTGTGCTGTTCTTTAATTTGTAGCGAGTAACGACGTGTCCAATTTTAAATATAGCGGATTAAAAGTACGATTTTTTCCTTGAAAATGTAACGAAGTAAAAGTAAAAGTACAGAAAAATGAAAGTATCAATAAAAGTACAAATTCTCAAAAATCTTACTTAAGTACAATAACGAAGTACTTGTACTTCGTTACTTTACACCACTGACAACGGCTTTGTTTCTCTTTCATATATATATATATATATATAGCATCCTTAGTCAATACACACTGTTTCGAGTTAGAGGTACCCATGGTTCTGTGTAAAATGTCACTGACACACAAATTGACAGTAGGTTCATGAACAGACTGTATCTAAAATACAGCGGTGCTCATTTTACGGGACGAAACCCAACCTGTTGAAACCATCAATTGTCAGTACGTGATTTTACGACAGGTAAAATTAAAAAAATGACTGATATGTTCACGCTCGTGAACACTCAATCCAATCATACACATCTCATTCATACAATGGCATGAATTACGTTTCAATACGGTCAAAACGTACAAAACCGGGTCAAATACAGTATTACCAGTGTTGGGGTAGTTACTCAAAAAAAGTAATCCATTACATATTACTAGTTACTTTTTTAAAAAGTAATCCCTTACACTACTTAGTTACTGGTTGCTGCAAGTAACTAGTTACATTACTAGTTACATTACTTTTGGATTACTCCGCAATATCACCTGAGCTGCACCATAACTCCATTGCCAATGAACAACATATACAGGACTGTCTCAGAAAATTAGAACATTGTGATAAAGTTCTTTATTTTCTGTAATGCAATTTAAAAAAAAAAAAAAAAATGTCATACATTCTGGATTCATTACAAATCAACTGAAATATTGCAAGCCTTTTATTATTTTAATATTGCTGATCATGGCTTACAGCTTAAGAAAACTCAAATATCCTATCTCAAAAAATTAGAATATTCTGGGAATCTTAATTTTAAACTGTAAACCATAATCAGCAATATTAAAATAATAAAAGGCTTGCAATATTTCAGTTGATTTGTAATGAATCCAGAATGTATGACATTTTTGTTTTTTAATTGCATTAAAGAAAATAAAGAACTTTATCACAATATTCTAATTTTCTGAGACAGTCCTGTAGTTGGAACCTTATTACTGCAGTGCCCAGATCAGCACCAGAAGTCCCGTAAAATCCCGTAAAAATCCCGTAAAATCACGTTAAAGGCTGATTTATGGTTCTGCGTTACACCAACGCAGAACTTACAGCGTAGGGTACGCGGCGACGCGCACCGTACGTGTGCGTTGCTGCGTACCCTACGCAGTAGGCTCTGCGTCGATTTAACGCGGAACCATAAATCAGCCTTAAGTCAGACAAGTGTTGCGCAACGCATGAAGACGCAGGAAAGGCAAGTTTGATTTTCTTTTCTGTTCTCCCGTTCTACATGTAGCTGAAAAGCTTAAAGTTTTTTTTGTCTTAGAGTAACTATAACGGGATTACCCAAATTACAACTGTAACGCGTTACATTACTGCGTTACTGGCGAATGTAATCTCGTTACAGTAACGAGTTACTTTGTAACGCGTTACACCCAACACTGAGTATTACAACAGTAATTTGTGCCAATTTGTGCGGTGAATCAACCCTAATTTGACAATTCTATGCCACAAGTGACGAGAATTACGTTTCTATACGGTCAAAACGTACAAAACCGGGTCAAATACAGTATTACAACAGTAATCTGTGCCAATTCGTGCGGTGAATCAACCGTAATTTGACAATTCAACGTCACTTCACCTGCAGGACTTTTTGCAACACTAACTTTTCCAACACTAACTTTGCGCGGTTTCAATCATACTGTACATCTCACCCTTTCCGAGATCACTGGTTTTGAGTTCGTTGATCCCTCAGCCTCCCACCGCCGTCGAGGACCAAACTAAGGCCACCGACCTGGGATGAATTCACGTCCCAGGATTTTGGCACTGCAGATGGCTATTCAGCGATGACTGTCGACAGGTTTCAGTGGTGGTTATCTTGGCGTCGGCGGGAGGTCTTCGGGATCCGGCTCAGACTCTGACTCTGAATCTGACCCAGGATGTGCCGCGCCCCCCACCGACCTGAATTGTCCATTAATCCAGGTGGCTAATACGCGTTACGGTCAAGGTGGTGATGACAACCCGACCATTATGGTTTTTCGAGCGTGGTCCAAAGATGAAATGATGAAAGCTGCTGATGGTGTTGAAGGAGCCAAGCCCAATGCTTTAGGCTACTGAGAATGTTTGACCGGGAGATCTGGTCGACGCACTTTTGGCTGCTGCTGCCCACGTTCCCCGGCGGTGACGGACGAGCCAGGACGCTTTCTTCTGATGCAATTAAAAGTGTTTATTGCTCTCAAACAAAGCATGAAGTTTCGCAGGTTTAGCGCCACAGCGGTCAAAAACCTTTTGCCCTTCCGGGCCAAACATCTAACAAGCAGACGTGACGTAGTCACCTTTATACCTGTGGCTCAGGTAAAACACAGCGCCACTCACAGACACACACAGTGAATAACAGCATATTTGGCTTCTATACACCGGCCCCTAATTGTTAATGGCAGACCTGACATAACAATTTCTAAAAATAAACAAAAGAAAAGAGCCAAAAATGTTATAACCAAGTTATGATAAATACAGTGCAGACAAACAAATCTATGCTCCATGAACCAAACAGAGCTTTGTCACTGGTCTTATAATAATGTTGGCTTTGTTTGTAGCCTCACGGAACGCACAAGCCCTTGTTTATCTGGGGGTTTTTTTTGTCTTTTTTGTAAGCCTCGTCGGCCATGCGTCTGGCATTCCTGCGGCTTCACGCTTTTTACCAGAGGCTTCTTCCCTAGGGTCTTCATGCACCACGGCACCACAGGTGAGTTGACTGCAGCTGTCCCGTAAACTTTCTGGTACTTGGCTGCTTTGATCACATCTGAAGAGTTCTTCAGGGGGCCTTTGCCTCTGGTGAAGTCCGTCATCTCCATCATGATCCTACACATCTGCTTGGCGAGCACAATGATATCGTTGCCTTTGTAATCCCACTTGGCGACCTCGGCATCGAGCTTGCACTTCTCCTGTCTGAAGCTCTCCACCTGCTCAGCGATCGTTTTCTCCTCCTGGGGACGCTCCGCCTCCGAAGCACCACTGTTACCATTCAGTGGACCATTAACGACCCATCCCAGCACTGTCTTGATGGCATACAGGCCTTTCCCGCAACTGTTAATAACCTCCCAAGGTTCCAGTATCTTGGGAGCATTGGTTCCAATTAACAGGTCGACATTTGCTTTAACGCTTGGGATGTTCACCTTGGACAAATATGGCCATTTTGCCAGTTCCTCTGATGTCACCATGTTATTAATAGTGACTGGCATTTTCTTCTGGGTGAGAACTTCTGGGAGATCATGAAAGTTACTGCTGTCCAGATCAGATATCTCCAAACCAGCCAATGAGTAGGCTGGAACAACAGTTTTTTGCCCCATTGTGCTCAACAGGAAGTTGGTTCTTCTGCCTGTGACATTAAGCTTCCGCATTAAATGCTCTGAGCAGAACGTGGCTGAACTACCCGGGTCCAAGAAGGCATAGGTTTTTATGATGCGATTTCCCTTTACACTTTTAACCTTCGCCGGGAGAATGGACAAAGCACACCGGTCCTTACCGGCCCCTGTATTTCCACATATTTCGTTTGGTGTTGTCTGGCTAGATGCGTCCAACATATCCTGAGCTGGTTGCTTTCTGATGTGAAGCACAGTGGGGTGAGTTTGACCACATACCTTGCATGTTAAGTGTCTCTCACACTCACGACTCATATGACCAACGCCCAAACATGCAAAGCAAACCCCCTTTTCTTTCAGAAACAGAATTTTTTCCTTAGTTAATAACTCAAGCTCCTCTTGTTGTCTCTTTAGAGCCTCTTCTCTCTCTTTATTCTTAATTTCCTCCTGCATCCTGTTTCTTTCTTGTTCTTCCCTTCTTGATTCATTAACATCCTCTTTTATACTTTCACCATTCACTTCCTCCTCCTCCTCCTCTTCTTCTTCCATCCAGGGTGAATACTGCCTCACAGCTTTTAGTGAATCCACAGATGGAGGAGAGCTTTCAGGGACATCCTCGATTGATCCGTGTCCTGAACTGGCCAGACTGAAGTTGGAGCCAACGCGAGAGGTCCGAGGTGGCGGCTCTTCACAGTAAACATGGCTTCCGTTAATGCACAAGTTACTCTGCTCTGAAGGAACCTGTTTTTGATGACCCAGTGATGAATCCTTGTTGCCTGAACTGCCGGAGCGTTTATGGATCATAAACTTGAACTTTTTTCCTTCAGAGGACTCAATGTTTAGACCAGATGATTGGCTGCCACTCAGTGAGGGTTTTTTCGCAGGCAGAACAGACATGGACTGAGACTTGTTTCTCTGCAGGTTGGACTTTGGAGAAAACAAAGACTTAATCTTGTGTTTCTTGGATTTGCCATCCTTGCCTGCTGCTCCCTCGGCATTTCCATCTCCCTCCTCCTCACTATCCGTGATAACCTGAGTGAAAGACGGTACACTGGACGTCGAGTCCGATTCCTTTCTCTTGCCACGTACTTTGTCTTTGAACTTGCCAAGGCGAGAACGAGATTTCCCAGCAGCAGAGAGATCAAACATGCTGGCGTTCATGTTGTTTCTCATAAACTGGATGTCCAGAAGCACCTCTCCTCGGTCTTTGTCTGGCTTTCCAGTCTTGTCAAGTAACTTAAACCATTCCGTCTTGAGGTGGGTTTTGTCCTCACAGAGCTGCAGCAGGTTGATGACAGCCGGCCCCAGCAGCTTGTCTGGGCCTACCAGAGCCCGGTGCAGGACATGGACCCGCAGCCTGGAGCGCTCTGCGCCGCCTCCTCCGCCTCCCTGCTGGAGAAGCGGCAGGTCGAAGGTGGCCTCCTCCTTCCACACCGGGGCAACGCTCTTTTCCACCACAGACGTCTGGTACTTCTCCTTTCCCACTTGTATAACGGCATACGCATCGTTCGTGCCGCTTTTCCCCTTTATCCTAAGGCCTCTGGCTTGGAGAGCCGTTACCTGCACGCTTGGAGGACACCACTGCTGATCTCTGAGTTAAATCCCCAAAACACAATGCCGTTTCACAACAAGGGTTCTCCGCAGGACTCTGCACAGGAGCGCGGGAAAGTTTTTGACTAATGTTGAAGGAGCCAAGCCCAATGCTTTAGGCTACTGAGAATGTTTGACCGGGAGATCTGGTCGACGCGCTTTTGGCTGCTGCTGCCCACGTTCCCCGGCGGTGACGGACGAGCCAGGACGCTTTCTTCTGATGCAATTAAAAGTGTTTATTGCTCTCAAACAAAGCATGAAGTTTCGCAGGTTTAGCGCCACACCGGTCAAAAACCTTTTGCCCTTCCGGGCCAAACATCTAACAAGCAGACGTGACGTAGTCACCTTTATACCTGTGGCTCAGCTAAAACACAGCGCCACCCACGGACACACACAGTGAATAACAGCATATTTGGCTCCTATAGATGGTCTTGCAGACCCATTTCAGGATGCCGACCAGTTCGCAATTGACTTAGTAGAATTGATGAACAGCTTTCACCTGAATGGCTTAGAGGTGCTTCATGTAGTCAGTAAAAAACATGGGCACAGACTTGGACGTGTACAAGGTGACTTCACTGGACATGACGCAGCAAATTTCCAGCAGTGTTGTGCATGGAAACTTGACAACGCGTTCATTGAACACGTTCATTTCTGTGAGAACGTTGAACTGAACGCAACGTATTTGCAAATAAAGAACTAGAACGTGAACTTGTTAATTCTGCAAATCAAGAAATAGAATTTTAACTGTTCAGATTATGTGAGTTTCAGCTTCAGTATTTAGGTCCAATTATTACGGAATAATCCTTCTCATTTCACCAGCGGGTGGCGCGGACATTTAAAATACTCGACGAGACGACGACTTCAAACTACATTACCCACAATGCAGTGCACACTAGCATAACAACAGCGGCCCGAGCTCGGTGCAGTCTTTACATGACCAGTGAAGAGAGAGACGTTGCAGACGCAGCAACAGATGACGCCTCCGCTTATTTGCGGGAATTTTACACATTGTCTCCCAAAGAGTCAGAAGGTAAAAATCTAACCTTTCTAAGCAAATTATGTCCACCTGCGCTGAGAAAACAAGTCCAAACGTTTGCCTACTAAATTCAAAACGTCATGTGGAGTCAAAGCATCTGTCCAGTGTGAGAAAATATCTGCAAGTCCTTGACAATCAAAAAAAAGTCATCAGGAAAGGCAAAGAAGACCCAACAGCCCCAAACAACCCCAGTCCCAAATACTGCTGCACCTTCAGGGGGTTGATTTCCCAGCAACAGGTAGACAAGCTGATAATGGACTACAATGTTGGAGATTTACAGCCTGAGTAAAGCTGAAAAGCCACTAGGACAATACATGATTGTACACAGCAGTGGTCTCCAACCCTGGTCCTCGGGACCCCTGTCCTGCATGTTTTAGATGTTTCCTTGCATCATCACACCTGATTCTAATTAATGGTCATCATCAGCTTGTCATCCAGGTCTGCGCAAGTCTGTTAATGACAGTCATTTTTATCAAGGTGCTGGAGCAAGGAAAAATCTAAAAGATGCAGGACAGGGGACCTGAGGATCAGGGTTGAAGACCACCACAACAGTTTTTAGGACAGTCTGGCGTTTCATTCGTACTCCTCACCTAAAAATATTGAAATTAAATGAATTTGAACTTAGTTCAAAGTGAAAATGGTGAACTATGAATGTGAACTGTTCATTTTTAAACTATGTGAACTGAACTTTGAACTAGTTCATGAAAAGTATGAACTCGCACAACACTGCTCTCCGGTCACAGTGGATCAAAGAGATAAGGACAACTATTGTGCAAAAAACCAAAACAACCCCAAAAAAAAAAATCACACACACACAAAGAAAAGAGCGTTGAAGGTTCACTACTGCTTCACGAACCGGAACCGGAAATGCGTTGCTACCAAGCAAACCAATCACAGCCCTCTCGGTCTGCCTTGGGTCTGCGTCGCCTAGTTACATTTTTTGGGAGGTGCACGTCAGGCTACGGCGTAGGCTACGGAGAGCCTCCCGCGTAGCCGCGTACGCAACAGCGTAGGCTCTGCGTTGATTTAACGCGGAACCATAATTCAGCCTTAGGTCTATGACAGCATTCACTCACTTTTACAGTTGACCAGCTGGTCTCAGAAGCAGAGGGTGTCATTAGTAAAACACTTTTTTCTTACATCCCTCAGATGAAATTAAATCAAGAACCATCATTCATCTATATTGATAAAATCACATGAACAAGGCACTACTGTGGGACACTGTTCTAACATTGACTTCCTGTTTGTTTACAATGGTGTTACTGAGCAAGAAACTGAAATCCAACAAAAAACGAATAACTTTATTCAGAACAGAATAACAGAACAATGAGATTACGATAAAAACATAAAAAAAAGTTTACTAATTTACAACCAGAAGCAGAACTATTTAAAAAAAATTAACATTAAACTGAACTTATTTTCAATTAACTTATTTCCAGATAAACACATTTTATTCAATGTGAATACGTTGGTGTTTTCTTAAAGTACTCGATACGGCAAAAGCTGCCCCACACTGATCACATCTGTACGGCTTCTCTCCAGTGTGAACACGGTAGTGCGTAGTTAAATTACTTGAGTTGGTAAAAGCTGCACCACACTGATCACATCTGTACGGCTTCTCTCCAGTATGAATGCGTTGGTGCGTAGTTAAAGCACCTGATGTGGTAAAAGCTCCCCCACACTGATCACATCTGTACGGCTTCTCTCCAGTGTGAACGCGGTAGTGCATAGTTAAATCCCCTGAGCCGGTAAAAGCTGCCCCACACTGATCACATCTGTACGGCTTCTCTCCAGTGTGAACGCGGTAGTGCTTAGTTAAATCCCCTGAGCTGGTAAAAGCTGCCCCACACTGATCACATCTGTACGGCTTTTCTCCAGTGTGAACACGGTAGTGCCCAGTTAAAGCACCTGATGTGGTAAAAGCTCCCCCACACTGATCACATCTGTACGGCTTCTCTCCAGTGTGAATACGTTGGTGCGTAGTTAAAGCACTTGATGTGGTAAAAGCTGCACCACACTGATCACATATGTACGGCTTCTCTCCAGTATGAATGCGTTGGTGCGTAGTTAAAGCACTGGATGTGGTAAAAGCTGCACCACACTGCTCACATATGTACGGCTTCTCTCCAGTGTGAACACGGTAGTGCCTAGTTAAATTACTTGAGTTGGTAAAAGCTGCACCACACTGATCACATCTGTACGGCTTCTCTCCAGTGTGAATACGTTGGTGATTTCTTAAATTATCTAATCTGGCAAAAGCTGCTCCACACTGATCACATAGGTGCGGCTTCTCTCCAGTGTGAATCTTCTTATGTCCCTTCAAGGATGATGAAGTGGTGAGGACTTCCTCACACTGATCACAGGGGTAACCTGTGGGCCTCTCTTTGCCTTTACGTTTCTGTAAAGAAAGAAAGAGACTTAGATCCTTTTGTCCGTTGACCCGTCAAAAGTTTTTTCAGTTGTATTTAATAGCTTTCTATCATGGTGTTTGCAGTGAAACAACTGTTTACCGAAGCCACTTGAGATGACTGATCTCAAACTTTCATTAGAAATGTTGTCTTTAAAACAGTTTTGACTTCAGAACGGGATGTGAAAACTCAGTTTTATTACCTGACAAATGTTATGTCAAAAACAAGTCCTCATCAAGATAGATGTCATTAAAACGAACAATTTGGGCTATAAACCAGCCCCAAAACAAGCTGCAACATGAGACAAAGACAACATTTCAGCAACCTGAATTTATTTGTTGCTACTTTCAATGAACATACATGACAAGCAGCATGAAGGCTTGTGGTCTTATATGCAGTGTTGGGGGTAACGCGTTACAAAAGTAACGCAATTACAGTAATGAATTACTATTTGCTGTAACGCAGTAATATAACGCATTACTAATAAATTTTCGGTAATATTTTACTCGTTACAATCTAAGTAACACACGTTACAACGCATTTTAACCCGTTTAGCTGTTGTTTTTTAAATAATTCACCAACACCGCGTCCGCGAGACATCCCGACAACAGAAAAAAGCGTTGGGAACGCGGTGCGGCGGAACGTAGCGCCGCTGGACACTGTTTGTGTGGGGACTGTTCAGTGAGCAGAGCCGGCAGGGAAAAGTCAACAGTGCAGCGTGTCCGCGTGTAACTTAAATCTACCATGGTCTCAGCGTTAGGGCTCGGCCAAGTGAGGCTTTATTAATATATGGGCTTTATACATTTATTAAATATATATGAGCGCGGAGTCGGCGAGGAGCTGCGCGCGGCGACGAGTACGAGCCGGGCTCACAGTCAGTCGCGCTGTGAGAGCGGATTTATGGTTCCGCGTTAAATCGACGCAGAGCTTTCGCCGTAGGGTACGCAGTAGTTCGCGTAACCCACGGCGTAAGGCCTGCGTTGGTGTAACGCGGAACCATAAATCAGCCTTAAACCACATCTGCAGCCCATCAGGAGGAGAGGTTAAAACAGCTGCGAGTTGTTGATTGCTGGTTCGTTTTGTTAACTCTGAGAGCTTTATTGGTTTGTTTGTTAGCTTGCTGGTGTTTTTTTTCTCTTTGGGAGTTATTTATGAAGAAGTTCTGAGTTCCGTGTGAGCAGTATTCGAGTTGAGGGAGGATGAGGGGTGATGTGATGGCACCCCCCCCTGAAATTAAAACGGTCCAAA
Organism: Cololabis saira; assembly: GCF_033807715.1. NCBI lineage: Eukaryota > Metazoa > Chordata > Actinopteri > Beloniformes > Belonidae > Cololabis > Cololabis saira. The sequence continues at coordinate 6,407,067 of NC_084597.1, read as the reverse complement.
TCACCCCCCCCCTGAAATAAAAACGGTCCAAATCATCCCCCCTGAAATAAAAACGGTCCAAATCATTCCCCCTGAAATAAAAACAGTCCAAATCATCCCCCCCTGAAATAAAAACGGTAATAAAAAAGAGATTGTGTGTTTGTCATATTATAAGGCTATAGGCTATGTTATAGTGGGCTCTAACTCTATTTTGTTTCATATGAATAGGCCAGGACTTTAAATATTTGCAGCATCTCCATCATAACTTACAGACTTTGATCATTTGTCTGCTTATATGATTCTAACTGTCATTGTTACTTATTGTATTGTGCCATGAGCCTTTACTGTGCCTAATTATATTAAGTTATTAGTAGCTTTAGGGGCCTACACAGTCATTATGTTACATCATCCTCCACTGAATGTACATAATCAGCTATAACAATCTGCAGTTTAGCATTTTTAAATGCTTAGTCATATATTTCTGTGGCTATTTTGTTGAAAGTAACTCAAAAGTAATACACAAGTAGTGTAACGCATTACAATTCAGATATAGTAATATTGTAATGTAACTAATTACTTTCAAATGACAGTAACTAGTAATATATAATGTATTATATTTTGGATGTAACTTGCCCAACACTGCTTATATGTCAAATATGATTTCATTCACTCTTTCAGCTCAATTAGCTTATTTAAAAACACAAATAAATTAAATTCATTGGGCATTAAAATTATTAAATTAATTCATAAAATTGAAAGTTTAAAGTCCTTATAAGATCCAAATAGCTCACAGATGAACATTTGGCGACTGAACATAAACGGTGCAATAAAAAAAATTAATTGTGAGTTATGCAAATGTGTGAGGAATAAATAAAGAAATTCTTTCAGTCAGTTATTTGAAAACACTAGTGCGTAGAAATCTTGTAGTTGTTAATGAACAGAGTACGGATCAATGTAGGTTAAAGTTACCTGAGTGCATTACATTTTTTTTGCTAAGGTGTTTTTTGTCATATCACTCTATGTCCTCTGACAGGACATAGTGTGGGAGATGCTTTTTTCCCCCTTCTTTCCTCGTGTCATCTTTTTCTTACCTAATGAAAGGGCAGTGCTGACACATTGGCTGAACCCTCAGGCACCAGCTCTCCATTTTTGACATGAAACACACTTCTGCTGATGTCTATGTACGCCCTTGCGCCCCTCATGATCCAAAATGTTCTTATTTCAGCAAAGATCCTTTTTAAACCATCTTGACACAATATCTCGCTATAATCTTTAATGATTAGTTGTGTCACCTTGTGAGTAGGATCCAGTACAATTGGATGTAGTACAAAAGTTTGGGCTAAACAGAGTAAGCGACTGTGTGTTGGAAGTGATTTGTGTGATTTGAGACAGGCTGTGTCCTCCCAAAAAAAGTTTTGAAACTGTCAGGATTTGGCACAGTAACAGCAACGCTAACACTGTAACAGACAGATTGTTTCAAATCAATTTGGTCATCAACAGATGCAACAGTTTCAAGGTTTAGACCAAGTATCTGGAGGTTCGCATAAAAATGCTGGGGCATTCATCCATCTGTTTGGGAGGAAAATATCTGACAGGGATAACCCTCTTGTAACACCATCGGCACGAACCAGTGGAGCACAGTGGTTCAGTCAGTCCACAGTGTAATAGTTCAGACTGGCAAAGTGAATTCTGTCCTGATGAGGTCACAGAGGCGTGCACCAGTTAGTGGAGCACGTAAATCCAGTCTGGGTACTGGTAGCTGTTGCTTGGGTGAAACGTGTGAGCAATAGGAATGGGTGATATTTTACCGTTCACGATATACCGTCAAAAAAATTCCCCACGGTAAGAATTTGTCATCTCGCAGTAAAAACGATAAGTTCCCGTTGATGATGTTTTTGTGTAAAGATGATTTATGGTTCTGCGTTAAATCCACGCACAACGTGGAAGGAAGGAAGGAAGGAAGGAAGGAAGGAAGGAGGAAGGAAGGAAGGAAGGAAGAGAAAGAAAGAAAGAAAGAAAGAAAGAAAGAAAGAAAGAAAGAAAGAAATGAGCCAGAAAGAAAGAAAGAAAGAAAGAAAGAAAGAAAGAAAGAAAGAAAGAAAGAAAGAAAGAAAGAAAGAAAGAAAGAAAGAAAGAAAGAAAGAAAGAAAGAAAGAAAGAAATGAGCCAGAAAGAAAGAAAGAAAGAAAGAAAGAAAGAAAGAAATGAGCCAGAAAGAAAGAAAGAAATGAGCCAGAAAGAAAGAAAGAAAGAAAGAAAGAAAGAAAGAAAGAAAGAAGAAAGAAAGAAAGAAAGAAAGAAAGAAATGAGCAAGAAAGAAAGAAAGAAATGAGGAAGAAAGAAAGAAAGAAAGAAAGAAAGAAAGAAATGAGCCAGAAAGAAAGAAAGAAAGAAAGAAAGAAAGAAAGAAAGAAAGAAAGAAAGAAGAAAGAAAGAAAGAAGAAGAAAGAAAGAAAGAAAGAAAAGAAAGAAAGAAAGAAATGAGCCAGAAAGAAAGAAAGAAAGAAATGAGCCTGAAAGAAGAAGAAAGAAAGAAAGAAAGAAAGAAAGAAAGAAATGAGCAGAAAGAAAGAAAGAAAAGAAAGAAAGAAAGAAAGAAAGAAAGAAAGAAAGAAAGAAAGAAAGAAAGAAGAAGAAAGAAAGAAAGAAAGAAAGAAAGAAAGAAAGAAAGAAAGAAAGAAAGAAAGAAATGAGCCAGAAAGAAAGAAAGAAATGAGCCAGAAAGAAAGAAAGAAAGAAAGAAAGAAATGCGCCTGAAAGAAAGAAAGAAAGAAAGAAAGAAAGAAAGAAAGAAAGAAATGCGCCTGAAAGAAAGAAAGAAAGAAAGAAAGAAAGAAAGAAAGAAAGAAAGAAAGAAAGAAAAAAAGAAAGAAAGAAAGAAAGAAATGAGCCAGAAAGAAAGAAAGAAAGAAAAGAAAGAAATGAGCCTGAAAGAAGAAAGAAAGAAAGAAAGAAAGAAAGAAAGAAAGAAAGAAAGAAAAGAAAGAAAGAAAGAAAGAAAGAAAGAAAGAAAGAAAGAAAGAAAGAAAGAAAGAAAGAAAGAAATGAGCCAGAAAGAAAGAAAGAAAGAAAGAAAGAAAGAAAGAAAGAAAGAAAGAAAGAAAGAAATGAGCCACAAAGAAAGAAAGAAAGAAGAAAGAAAGAAAGAAAGAAAGAAAGAAAGAAAGAAAGAAAGGAAAGAAAGAAAGAAAGAAATGAGCCTGAAAGAAATAAAGAAAGAAAGAAAGAAAGAAAGAAAGAAAGAAATGCGCCTGAAAGAAAGAAAGAAAGAAAGAAAGAAAGAAAGAAAGAAAGAAAGAAAGAAAGAAAGAAAGAAAGAAAGAAAGAAAGAAAGAAGAAAGAAAGAAAGAAAGAAAGAAAGAAAGAAAGAAAGAAAGAAAGGAAGAAAGAAAGAAAGAAAGAAAGAAAGATAAATTCCCGTTGATACGTGTTTGTGTAACAACATGGAGGATCTGAGTCATTCCAGTTTTGCAGTACAGGTGTAACTCATTTAATTGGTTTTTATTAATTCAATGTAATTGGTGTAGTTTAGTAGTATTTAGTATCTTTTAGAGCAGTGATTTGGCTCCAAAGACTGAATGTGGTGATAGATTTATAGTTACAAAGGTGGAGTTGAATTGGTATTTTTTATCGTCATTTTTATCGTTATCGGGATAAATGCCAGAAATGATCGTGATATATTTTTTTGTCCATACCGCCCATCCCTAGTGAGCAAGCAAGAATGAAACTTAGCTTGATGTGACCTTTGACATCCTTAGATCTGACATATGCAACAACACTATATGTTTGTTCAGACGCATCAAAACAGATATGGGTGCCTCGGACGGTCCATCTCTTTGGAGGAATAGCAGCGTGGGATTTTGATTTGAGGAAGATAACAAAGCTCCTTTTCCAAAGAATTCAAGCTGTAAGAAGGGGATCACCTACCTAATGGATCATACAACAGAGTTACTACATGTAACGCAATGTTACATGTAGTAACGTTCAGCCTTGCAGTTCCACAGCAGTCCCAGTGTTTGCTCCTGAGGATCAGCCTGAGCCTCAGAAAGCCAGAGCTCACAACTGTCCGATCTTTCCTCAGATGGTAAATCGTTAATCACAGCAGGATCATCGCTTGCCCAATGACAAAGGTCAAAGCCCCCTACTAAAAGAGTAGTTCTCAATTTATCAAAGTGTCTGAGCTGCCACTGATGAAGGAAAACTTTGCAAGATGCGAATTGAAGGTGTACCCAGAAACCACATTCAAGGATATGACAAGCTGAATAAGGTGTGGGGTGGAGTGTTCGGGTTCAGATGAAAAGTATGATATCGTCCGTGTAAAGGGAGATCTTGTGATACCCCTACCAGGCTAATCGATTTAAGTAAGTCATGTGCCCTTATACTGATTAGTGATGCACCGAAATGAAAATTTGTGGCCGAAACCGAAAATAGCCTACCAGAGAACCTCACCTGTGGAACATCCTACCAGAGAACATCACTTGTAGAACAAACTACCAGAGAACCTCACCTGTGGAACATCCTACCAGAGAACCTCACCTGTAGAACAAACTACCAGAGAACCTGACCTTTGGAACATCGTACCAGGGAACCTCACCTGTAGAACATCCTACCAGAGAACCTCACCTGTAGAACAGACGACCAAAGAAACTCACCTGTGGAACAGCTTACCAAAAAACCTCAGGGCCCCACAGAATGTTGACATTTTTAAAAAGAGGCTCAAGACCTTCCTTTTTTGTTTAGCTGAGTTTTATTTATTTTATTAAAGTGGTTTAGTTTATTGTTATCTAGTTTTTTGTATCACTTTAACTTTATTTTTCAATTATTTTATTATGAACTTATACTTTTGTATTAACTTTTTTTATTTATTTTGTTTTTAGGTTTATTTTAATGTTGTTTTTATATTTTAAGTTGTTAACGCCAGTGCTTTTTCCTCGTGGGGATCTCCCACACCGTAGACTATGTCTCCTCGGCCTGTGGGGCCGTTGCTGTGGGGATCGCCCTGTTCGGGTCACTGGGGACTGGGGAGTCCTGCACTGCAGCCTTGGCTGTGGGCCTGATCTGGGCCATGACCCCGTAGTGATGCCCTCATTGGTCATTGGTGGGGGGTTCCTCGCTTCAGCGTCAAGCCACGTATTTATATATTTATTTAGGTATAGGCCTGTGTTGAAAAAATTGATTTCCTAATTCTAAATCGATTCTCATATTAATTCCTAAAAATCGATTCATATGTCTAAAGATCGATTTTTTTTTTATTTTTTGGGTTTTTTTTTTCTTTTATTTATTTATGTTTTTTTTTTCATCATTACATTACAACTTTTGGTTATTTATTTGTTTATCCCCAAAAAAGGAATGTTTTGTTGGACACGAGAATAACTGGTGCCATGTTATTGCCTTTAAATATGTTTAAAGGTATGAAAACATTAAAGTGTTAGGTTATAATTGCATAAATTGTCTATATTTCATTACTTTATATACTGTCTTGGGGTTACATTTGCAAAAAATGCTAAAAACCAAATGCTCAAAAATTAAAAACCAAAATAGACCGAAAATGGAACAAATAAAAACGGAATGTGGGAAAAAATAAAACTGATTTCATCCGTCTCTGTTTCCTCCCTGGATCTGTTTGGTAATTCTGACCCACATGATGTTTCCTAAAGCAGTTCTATCAGCATTCTGGGAGCTGATTGGTCCTTACAGCATCATTAGCTGCAATACTTGCTGTTAAATCTCAATATAATACTAGTAGTAATATGTTGCATAACTACAGTGATAATTCATGCAACAGCTCAAAAAACAGTTTTAATAACACTAACCCAAATCAATATCGGAATCGAATCAAATCTTGAAAATCGATTCTGAATCTTAAGAATCGGAATCGAATTGATTCTTGACATTTGATTGATTTCGATCCCCAGCCCTATTTAGGTATTCATTTATTTATCTATTTATTAATTCATGAAGTCCATTCAAAATAGGAACGTATTTAGTTTAATTTTTAAAGTTAAGATTGAATTGCTCTCCCATTTAAAACATATAATTGGATCTTATTTGATCCCAGGGCGACATCTGGGTGATGTCTTGCCAATGAGCAAATGCTCTCCGTGCGACGTCTTTACGATTTAGGTTTGGTTCGTCAGCAGGAGACAGACGGGCCGAGAAGGAGTGGGTTCGTGGACCTGAACCAGGGGTGGACTGGCCATCGGGCATACCGGGCATTTCCCGGTGGGCCGATGGTGATTTTGGGCCGGGCCGGGCCAAAAAAAAAAAAAAAAAAAAAAAAAAAATTTTTTTTTTTTTTTTTTTTTTTTTTTTTTGGGCCCGGGCAGGCCCATCGGCCCATTTGATTTTGTTTTTTACCTGACAACAACTGGTACCACTGGCCAATTGGTTATGATGAGTTAGATGGGCTGGAGTTAGGGCCGCCGCAAGGGGTGTGTGAACCGTGCAACCACACGGGGCCTCGCGCCCCAAGGGGCCTCGCGCCCCAAGGGGCCTCGCGCCCCAAGGGGCCTCGCGCTATGGGCCGTTTTTTTTTGTTTTTTTTTTTTCAAAATTTTTTTTTTTTTTCAAATTTTTTTCGTTTTTTCCCTTATAAATATCAACAGTCACGTTCCATTACAGACCTAAATGTGTACTAGTCTGTGTATATCAATAAATATATGTGCAATGATGCGCGTGTCTGTTGTTCAACACAACTGATCAGACCAAGCGCAGACACAAGCTGCTCTGATCCAAACGAGACAGAATCAGGAAATTTCCATCAGGGGATGAAAAAAGAAAAAAACTAAAGAAAATGGAAGAGTTTAATGCCTCTCTGAAAGGCTCGTTTGATAAATTTGTTACAAAAATCACCGATCCGACCGGGTCTCAAGCAGCCGTGGGGCCCCGCGTCGAGGCAAGAGATGATGATGAGGCAGGGGAAGTATTTTGCTAATTGGAGAGTTAAAATTGCGCATATAGACACCCAATCCGACCCGAAAAACCCAAAGAATTTGGCCCCCCCCCGGCCATTCCGCACAGGGCCTTGCAAGTCTCCCAGGCAGCTCTGGCTGGAGTAGTCACAACATTAGAGCGCGTGGCTTATTATTGATATTATTATTGATACTATTTGAAGAATGATGAGTTCATATTCAATATCTTATATATTCTATAAAACTAAATTAGCAACTCCAAATTTAAGTTGCTTTTTTGACAGGGACAGTGGTGTTTGGATTCCTGATTGTCACTAAATTTTAATAATGCTGTGATTAATAGTGGGTGGGTGAAATAATACATCAATCTTTTTGGAGAAATGTTTACCTACAGTGATGCCATCGCAGCAAAGACTTTGTGTACATATATTGGAAGAACCCACTGTTTAGGCAATTCATGGTCATTAGTTAGTAAAAACAGAGGCAGGGCTGCATTCCCCCTGTTTAAAATGGTCAAATATGATGATATCAGCCTGAAAATCACAGTACTTATCTGTGGTGGTGAAAGAAGTCAGCAGTATGAATTTGAAAGATGTGTGAGCATCCCTTCATGATAAACAGAGGGGGAACACATTCTGACAGCAGTATTTCACGCTGTCAGAATGCGTTCCCCCTGTTTAAAATGGGTTAATATATCATTATAGATATCTGAAATGTTCTTTTTGACTAGGAAGAATTGAATTACAGATATCTGCAACACATATCCAGTCTAGCTATTAAATGTTAAACCGGCTTGCCATACAAGTTCGCTGGTCTACTCAGAAACAGTACTAAGTACATCTATAACGGGACTGGGGGGGATGGTGTAGGTTTAGGTTTATTAGACAAGAACATACACACCAACAAGACAGTGTACAAGCGGTGTCACAAGAACGTTTGTTTTCATTCATAGGCTTCATTTTCTTTCCATCAATACCTGGTGGGCCGGTCTAGGCTCAAAATGCCCGGGCCGATTTTTTGTCCCAGTCCAGCCCTGACCTGAACACTGACCTTCAGAGCGGCAGCGTCCGCTTTAGTCCTGCTGCTGGAGTCCTGGCTCGGATCCCGGTCCATCTCCGGACCCTGGTTCTGATCTGGGTCCTGGATTTGGTCCTGGTTCTGATCCTGGTCCTGGATCTGATCCTGGTTCTGATCCGGGTCCATCACCCTGGCTCGGATCCCGGTCTGTCTGCAAACCTCGGCTGTAAGAATATAAAAATATATATAAAAGATTATCAAAATATATATAAAAGAATAATAATAATAATAATAATAATAATAATAATAATAATAATAATAATAATAATAATAATATAAAATATCAAAACTATCAAATGATGCTACCCCAGAAATATTGATTTAAAATGGATTTGTAGTATTTGATCCTTCAATATACACGACCCATGACATGAATTGCATTACACTTTGTGAACATTATACGATGAAGAGGGAAAAAAAACAATTATATCACTTTATTTGATATTCATTCAGGCTTTTATTTAACCAGGCAGGTCATTAAGAACACATTCTTGTTGCTTGCCAGGCTGTCATTTTAAACAAGGACCACTTGGGGGAAAAGGAAGTGGGCTAGGGAGTAAAACACAGTAAAATTGTAGCTCTACAAAGGTAGAAAACCATTAGGTATCATGTTTTGTACACTTTAGTATGGGCAGTTTTCTTGGTTGGAATACAGTTTAAACAAGGACGCGGTTTTCTGTAAAACAGACATTTCCCCAGCGGAGCTGACGCCCCACTTGCGAGAGGGTTTTGTGGATTGGAAGCAGCTGTGTCAGGCATGTTTGCCATGTTTTCTGCTTAAAAGTTTTTATAAGTCCGCTTTTCATGGGACAATACGGCCCACCCATTTTTGTCCTGGCCCACCCAAAAAAATATTTCTACCTACGCCACTGTGTTGTAGTATACAGGCTGAGAAATACTTAAAGAAACGCCTATGTTTTAACACAGTTATGGTGGTAAACAGTTCTAAAAAAAAAAAGGACCCATTGCTAAGAGCACAATAAACACAGCCCAAGTTTACCCAACATCAAATGATTTACATAAATGTCCATGTTCGTTTTCATCTGTCATTTTCCAGGACTCCCTGGAAGAAGAGATCCTGTATCTTAATAGGCTAACTCATAACATAAGGATAATCAGTAGAAAACGATATAGAGATCCAACAAATCCATTATTCCTTCAGTTAAATTTGTTGAAATTTCATGAACTAGTAGACTATAGTATTCTGCAAATTATGTTTTAAAGCTCATAAAAAAAAAACAATCAACATTCAGAAAAGATTTGAAAAAAGAGAAAGCAAGTATAACTTAAAAGGAACAGAGATTTTTAAAAAACCAAGATTCAGGACAAAATTAATGGAACGTTGTGTTTCTGTGAAAGGAATCAGTTTATGGAACAATCTGAATAAAGAAAACAAAGAATCCAAATCAAACATTACATTCAAAAGAACAATTAAAGCCTGTATGTTAAGGAAATACAACGAAAAATGTTGAGTTTGATTGACATACCCCTAGGCGGTGGTAATTTTATTTTAACGTTATTTTAATTTTATTTCACTTTAGTTGTTTTTATTCACTTAGTTGTTGTTTTTTTATTATTATTATTTTTAATTTATGTTATTTGTGAAAGGGGCAGATCAGATAAGATTCTTCTTCTTTCTGCTCCCTTTTCATTCACAAGTTAGGAACATTTGTATTTGTATTGAATTGTTTTGTTTTTTGAATGAAATAAAGAATAAAAATGAAAAAAAAAATGAAAAATGAACTCTTCTTGTCTGTATAAATCTTCTTATCTGTATCTAGACAACTCATGGATAATACAACTTGACAATAAATGTATATTCATTCATTTATATAGTCATTCATTTAGAGAAGAGACAACAAAATCATGAAAATTATCAACAAAATGTACCCATGTTGCCCTTTTTATCATGAATCTGACCGGTAATTATTTTTGAATAATTTAGGGTATTTTTATTGGGGGGGGACAATTCATGTTTTTCAGAAATTGGGTGGGACATGTCAAATTGCTCCATCCGGATAGAGTGAATTTGGTTGTGGTTGTTTCAGATGTTCTTGTCCAGTTTTGTTCTTACATCCGTTCCCTCAGATTCCTGCAACTAAACTTGGATGTACATTCCAATAAAGGTTAGGATAAATGATAACATGCCTCTGAAGTTTGACTTTTTGCACCATTACAATACTTATAGGCAACTAGTCATCATATCTCCTGCTCTCTGAAACACATGTTAATGCTCAATAGTACACATATATGCTTCTTTAATATATTTACATTATACTAAGATACATTCATTTTCAATGGCTTTTGTCCTTAATGGCTTTTTTCCCCCTTACATTACTTTTACTTTTATACTTTAAGTAGTTTTGAAACCAGTACTTTTATACTTTTACTTGAATAAAAAACTTGAGTTGATACTTCAACTTCTACAGGAGTATTTTTAAACTCTAGTATCAATACTTCCACCTGAGTAATGAATGTGAATACTTTTGACACCTCTGTGAATAATACAATCTCTCCCATTTATCCTCTTTGCTTACATGTGACGTATTACAGCCTGCGCGCTGCTTGGTTGCCATGGTAACGGTAAACTACAGCGCTGATAATCAGCTGGCGGAAAATTAATAACAGTTAGGAGAAAATTAATAAAACACAGAAAATATAAACAACAAAACACTCTAAAATTATATCGTACTCATATATATGTACCAGTTGAGTCAGGCAAACGTTATATCCGACTCCGATTGACAGTTGTAACATTAATTTGACCAAAACCAACTCACCGTAACCGGCGAGCTGCTGCAAACTCGTCCCGGTTTAGGAAACCAAACTAGTACAAATACCGCTGACAAAATACACGTTATAATGCGACAGTACACTAAATAAAAGGCTAACAATATTGACCAACTGTAGTAATGTTTATATAACATTTACCCACCTCAAAGAAGTCGGTTGATCGTCAGTGGCTTTTACTGCAACCAGTGTTAATATATAATAATATTATAACGGCCAACTGAAGAATTCAGCGCAGCCACAGCTTTTATACCCCAGCTGGTCTCGTGCCTTTTATACTAAAAAAAAAAAAAAGTAAAAATAATAATATAAAAGGTATTTGGAATATTCTTAATAGTATAAGTAGAAATAAAACTAGACATATGAACTATCCACAATATTTTATAGAAAATTATACAATTATAAACAATATGAATGAAGTAGCAAATAGACTAAATGATTATTTTGTAAATATTGTACCTAAATTAGCTAATGAAATTCAAGAATCAGGAATATATAATGATAACTTAATAGATAGAAACTCAAACTCCATTTTTCTCAAACCTGTCGTAGAAAAGAAATAATAGACATTGCAAACATCTGCAAAAACAAGACATCCATTGATTATAACGATATAGATATGAAAACAGTAAAAAGAAAGTCATTATTGGGAATTCCAGACCGTTAACTCACATTTTTAACTTATCATTACAAACAAATAAGAATATGGATAACAGGGCTTCTATACAGATAGATGACGTAGTAAGAGTACAGAAAATACATTTTTTAGGGGTGACAATAAATGAATAAATCTGCTGGAAATCTCACACAAAATACATCTGAATGTTCTCGCTGGAATCAGAATCTTATCCGAGTGAATGGCACGGAAGCCAGAGAACACCCTGACCTTAACCAGCCTGTGATGTCTATTGAACCTGCACAAGTTCCTGAAAACGTTCCACTTTGTTTCAGGCGTTCATATGAGGATGCTAAACCGAGCGTTCCAGTAGGCTCCACTTCCAGCTGTCGGATGACAGTCCACGCCACGTGTGGTGAAGGGCCTCTTTATAATCAGTCGGTTTGCCTCGGTCCCCGCGCTAACGCCGCTTCTGTAAGTGACCTGACAGGTAACTCTTCTGACACAGATGCTGTTTCCTGGCCTTCTGATGAAGGATGCAGCAGCCCCACCAGCGCTGCGTGGCTCTGTGGTTATGATCAGTACTGGAGTTGAGGGGGGATGAGGGGGGATGGCATCCCCCCCTGAAATAAAAACGGTCCAAATCATCCCCCCTGTAAAACTGCCATCCCCCCTTTCCATCCCTTATGTCATTTCATCAATGAATGTGGTTTTACTGCTATTTCAACATTTAGAGTCATCACCAGAAAAATAACACCAGAAAAATAACTTATTTCACAATTTTCACCTGTTTCAAGTAAATTTTCACTTTAAATAAGTAGAAAAATCTGCCAGTGGGACAAGATTTATCTTCTTATTACAAGCAAAAAAATCTTGTTCCACTGGCAGATTTTTCTACTTATTTCAAGTGAAAATCTACTTGAAACAGGTGAAAATTGTTGTTTTTTCCAGTGATGAGTCTTGTTTTAAGTGTAATGAGATTTCTTTTACTAAAATGAGACATTTTAACTAGAAATAAGACAAATATTCTTGTTAAGATTTTGAGTTTTTGCAGTGATCCATTTTACTTATCCTGTGAAGGACAGAGTCATATTGATAAGTTCAGAAAAGTGTTTTTAATTGTTGTGTTTTGATGTATTTGATGTAAGCCCAGTGGATATTTAAAGCTTACAGAAGGCTGCATTTAACTGCTGCTATGTCATTCCTGCAGTATTTCTGCAGGTGTTTTGGTCACTGCGATTATTTGTAATATATTATATTATTTGTAATCAGCACAAATTATCTGTCCCCATATGATGAAATCCACCATCCCCCCTGATTTTTTTTTTACAACTAGAGTACTGGTTATGATGTGTATCAGGTCCTTCCCTACGGCTGGATCGGGACCTGCACCCTGATTAAACTCACACCTGCTATTATCCTGTACGACCAGTTGACATACTCCCCCCGTCATTATCCCCACTACAGGCAGAAGCGTGCTGGCGATGTTCCAGTACAGACTACCGCAGGAGAGAAGTTCTTTGCCGGTGTGTTTCCGTGGTGGGGGGCTGTTAAGAATGCTCACGGCGTAGATGCAGTGCATGTTCAATTGGAGAACTCTCCCGCCCGTCATGGTCGCCACTCGTACCATGCTGATCTTAGCCTCACAAGGAGGTTTGTGTCATGTCATTGGTGAAAAAGGTTGTACTTACATTTCTGATGCGGCTGCAAATATTTCTGACACCATCAGTCATATGAATGATCTGCTTGCGCAAATGAAAAAAGGTGATGCTTATGAATCCGCCTCCGGCTGGGATATATGGTCCTGGATCTGGTCCGGAGGACTTATTAAGCTACTTATGCCCGTTGGTAGTGTTCTCATATTATTAAAGTTATAGTTGTAGTTAATATTTATCACAAAAAATCAACAAATAAGTTAACACAGGTTTTTCCCTGGTCAACATTGTGATTATTTTGACCGAAAAGGTCTGGGCTTGAAGCATAAAGCTTATCTTGCCCACCTTTTAAAAGACTAGAATATACAAGAAGAACAAATTAGGTATCATAAGTCTACACAAAATAATAATAATAATGATAATAATAATAATATTGATAGCTCTGAAAACAGAAAGTGAAAAGATGCTGAGGAAACCGACAAACCCAATTTAAGTTGTCATCTCATGCATGTGTACATTCTTCTTTGTTTGCTTATTGTGTTTCTATATATGTGTCCATTACCTTTGCTTTAAATAATATCTTGTATGATTTTATTGAGTTTGCTAGTTTAAGGTCGTTGTGTAATGAGTTCCACAGTTTTACTCCTAAAGCAGATATACATCGGCCCTTTGTGTTTGTTCTTATTGCTGTTGTGTCAAACATTGCTGTTCCCCTGAGGTCGTGTTTGCCCTCTCTTGGCTTGAACAGTTCCTGCATGCAGCCCGGAAGTGATTTGTTATAAGCCTTGTATATTATCACAGTGGTGTTCAGATTAACTATGTCTTGCAATTTAAGTGTATTGTATTCTGTGTGTTCATTAGCTGCATCATACCCTGTGTCCACTGTATGATATCATGTATGATCAGTACTGGAGTTGAGGGGGGATGAGGGGGGATGGCATCCCCCCTGAAATAAAAACGGTCAAAATCATCCCCCCTGTAAAACTGCCATCCCTCCTTTCCATCCCTTATGTCATTTCATCAATGAATGTGGTTTTACTGCTATTTCAACATTTAGAGTCATCACCAGAAAAATAACTTATTTGACAATTTTCACCTGTTTCAAGTAAATTTTCACTTGAAATAAGTAGAAAAATCTGCCAGTGGGACAAGATTTATCTTGTCATTACAAGCAATAAAATCTTGTTCCACTGGCAGATTTTCCTACTTATTTCAAGTGAAAATCTACTTGAAACAGATGAAAATTGTTTTTTCCAGTGATGAGTCTTGTTTTAAGTGTAATGAGATTTTTTTTTTTTTACTAAAATGAGACATTTTAACTAGAAATAAGACAAATATTCTTGTTAAGATTGTGAGTTTTTGCAGTGATCCATTTTACTTATCCTGTGAAGGACAGAGTCATATTGATAAGTTCAGAAAAGTGTTTTTTATTGTTGTGTTTTGATGTATTTGATGTAAGCCCAGTGGATATTTAAAGCTTACAGAAGGCTGCATTTAACTGCTGCTATGTCATTCCTGCAGTATTTCTGCAGGTGTTTTGGTCACTGCTATTATTTGTAATATATTATGTTATTTGTAATCAGCACAAATTATCTGTCCCCATATGATAAAATCCACCATCCCCCCTGATTTTATTTTACAACTCGAGTACTGTGTATGATCAACGTCTCCATGATGTTAGAGGGAAAATATTTTCCCATGATGTGGCCTGTTTGATTTGTTTCTTTTATCTATCTGCTTTTCTCACCATTCTTTGCTGCGTCATGTGAGCCGTGTCAAGGTCGCCTCATCTGAATCCACTGTGCGATGATGTGATCCACACCACACCCACAGCACACCTACTTCCTGATTGTACTCTGAAATCGACACCCTTTTCTTCTGTAAATACACACCCATTTTTTCATGTCTTTAAATAAACTTTGCTGGGGGCAGGACCGTTGTAGTTCGCTGCTCGTGCGCCTACCCTTGCATGCAAGAAAATAAGATGTCTCAGCTTCTTTCTTCAGATCACTGAGTGTTTTTTCTCTCTAGCAATAATGCTTTGATTATTATATACTAGGGCTGTCAAATGATTATTTTTTTTTAAATCGCATGTTGTCCATAGTTAACTTGCGATTAATCGCATATTAATCGCACATTTATTCACAAATTTTTTGCGTTTCTAAATTACCTTCAGGTATTTTTAAAATGTTTTTAAAACTGTTAACTACATGAGAAATATGCAAATAGCAGCAAATATGCTGCTTTATGCCAATGTTTTTTCAACTTTCCACAAAAAAAAGCTTTTGACCTGAATGTAACATTCCTTCATAAATACAAACACAATGTAATCCCCAATTTAACACTTGTAAAGACTAACTTAAGATTCCTTCTTCTTTTATGCAGCTCAATGTAAAACAATGAACCATATGCATCACAAACCTTGTACAAGAAGTGCATTGCTCAGTTAAATTTTCCATGTAATTATGTCTAAACTCGGAGGAAAATAAAAGGTTAAAAAAATATCCCCTTCTCCTAAGTGGGATCAAAACAGGGTGATACAAAAAATAAATCACAAACAAATAAAGTGTACATGTAACAGCAGCGAGTGTAACTCAACCTATAAAGTGCAGTTGGGCCTCGACCTACTTCGATGGTAATTCATTTCAAATCGACATGCAAATAACTTTAGTCTTGTCCAGCGAACCATCTGAGCATCTTTTTGAAAGTGAACTAGCCGTTCAAAAGTCCCTTTTCATTCTCCATCTTTCAGTTCACCATACTTTTCCTCAAACTACGGGTGCCGTCAAGCGCCAGAAGTTATATAATGCGTGTTTTTTTTTTTATCCTGCATGTAATCATGCGTTAAAAAAATTGTCAGCGTTAAGAGGACGTTAAGTGCAATACCCCCCAAGAGCGCTAGTTGATACTTTGTTTAGCTTCCTGCCTTTCCAGCAGTGTTGTGCATGAACGCGTTCATTGAACACGTTCATTTCTGTGAGAACGTTGAACTGAACGCAACGTATTTGCAAATAAAGAACTAGAACGTGAACTTGTTAATTCTGCAAATCAAGAACTGGAATTTTAACTGTTCAGATTATGTGAGTTTCAGTTTCAGTATTTAGGTCCAATTATTACGGAATAATCCTTCTCATTTCACCAGCGGGTGGCGCGGACATTTAAAATACTCGACGAGACAACGACTTCACACTACACTACCCACAATGCAGTGCACACTAGCATAACGATGGGCACCAGCTCCATGGCAACGGCGGCCCGAGCTCGGTGCAGTCTTTACATGACCAGTGAAGAGAGAGACGTTGCAGACGCAGCGTCAGATGACGCCTCCGCTTATGATTATTTGCGTGAATTTTACACATTGTCTCCCAAAGAGTCCGAAGGTAAAAATCTAACCTTTCTAAGCAAATTATGTCCACCTGCGCTGAGAAAACAAGTCCAAACGTTTGCCTACTAAATTCAAAACGTCATGTGGAGTCAAAGCATCTGTCCAGTGTGAGAAAATATCTGCAAGTCCTTGACAATCAAAAAAAAGTCATCAGGAAAGGCCAAGAAGACCCAACAGCCCCAAACGACCCCAGTCCCACTGCTGCACCTTCAGGGGTTTGATTTACCTGCAACAGGTAGACACATTAATAATGGACTACAATGTTGGAGATTTACAGCCTGAGTAAAGCTGAAAAGCCACTAGGACAATACATGATTGTACACAGCAGTGGTCTCCAACCCTGGTCCTCGGGACCCCTGTCCTGCATGTTTTAGATGTTTCCTTGCATCATCACACCTGATTCTAATTAATGGTCATCATCAGCTTGTCATCCAGGTCTGCGCAAGTCTGTTAATGACAGTCATTTTTATCAAGGTGCTGGAGCAAGGAAAAATCTAAAAGATGCAGGACAGGGCACCTGAGGACCAGGGTTGAAGACCACTACAACAGTTTTTAGGACAGTCTGGCGTTTCATTCGTACTCCTCACCTAAAAATATTGAAATTAAATGAATTTGAACTTAGTTCAAAGTGAAAATGGTGAACTATGAATGTGAACTGTTCATTTTTAAACTATGTGAACTGAACTTTGAACTAGTTCATGAAAAGTATGAACTTGCACAACACCGCTCTCCGGTCACAGTGGATCAAAGAGATAAGGACAACTATTGTGCAAAAAACCAAAACAACCCCAAAAAAAAAAATCACACACACACAAAGAAAAGAGCGTTGAAGGTTCACTACTGCTTCACGAACCGGAACCGGAAATGCGTTGCTACCAAGCAAAGCAATCACAGCCTTCTCGGTCTGCCTTGGCTCTGCGTCGCCTCGACGCATAGTTACATTTTTTGGGAGGTGCACGTCAGGCTACGGCGTAGGCTACGGAGAGACTCCCGCGTAGCCGCGTACGCAACGGTGTAGGCTCTGCGTTGATTTAACGCAGAACCATAATTCAGCCTTAGGTCTATGACAGCATTCACTCACTTTTACAGTTGATCAGCTGGTCTCAGAAGCAGAGGGTGTCATTAGTAAAACACTTTTTTCTTACATCCCTCAGATAAAATTAAATC